>NC_057690.1:1516881-1517999 GCF_014466175.1 Vespula pensylvanica | reverse complement strand
ACGAGAGTGGTATTCCATCAACTCGAATCAAACACAGATCGATGATTTAGCAACTTGGAGTTTAGAGAAAGGAATCACTAAAATAGTTTCAGGTTCTCTTTACCAGAGAAGACGTGATTTACAGGGTTTGACCATGAAAGCCGTTTTAGTTAAGGTAAAATATTTTCGTTCTGGATGTATTATTTATTTTCTTATCGAAAAGAATCGACATTATTATTAGATTTTTCATTTTCAGAATTCACAGTTCCTTTATAAAAACGCGTTTGGTGAATTAGACGGTATATTAAGTAGAATGTTGAGAGCAATTTGTATTGCAGCGAATTTTAGTATTAAAATTGTGTCGGAAGTAGATCTGTATGGAAGATGGAACTCGGAAAGAAATACTTGGACCGGTGCAATTGGTGAAATATATGCTGGACGTGTTGACATTGGCTTACCGGTTTTTGCTTTGACAAAAAACAGATTAACTGCAGTTGACTTCTCGTTTCCTCTTCTCACCAGTAAAACCTATCTTTACATACAGGAACCAGGATTATTCGAGATTAAATGGTCATCTTATTTTCTAGTATGATAACTTTTATTATTCCTATAGGACTATAATTTTATTATTTTTATAATAAGATATGTAACTCGAATTATTTTTATTTCTCTTTACCGTACGTGAATTTACATGTATTCTTTTTTAGACTTTTTCTCGATTGATCTGGATCGCTATATTTGGAATATTAATTACTGCATCGATTTTACTGATTTTTCTCAAAATGAAGAATAAATACGTTCGTAACACGGGACAATTATTATCCGACAATCTTTTAGAGATTTGGGGTATATTGTGTCAACAGGGATTGGCAGGTATCATTCGATATTTTTTCATTTTGATTTCGATACTTTTTTTTCTACTTTAACAGTTATCTTTCTACAAAGGTTTATTCATTTAATTTAGATATTCCAGATAAATTTTCATTAAGAATAGCGTACTTTTCTATATTCCTTTTGGCTGTGATCATATCGGCTGCATATTCTGCATCAATGACGAGCATTTTAACAGCCGGTATTCAAAAATTACCCTTTCAATCGTTAGAAACTTTCGTTGAAGATGGTACTTATCAACTTATCGT
>NC_057690.1:1510452-1516781 GCF_014466175.1 Vespula pensylvanica | reverse complement strand
CCCTTTCAATCGTTAGAAACTTTCGTTGAAGATGGTACTTATCAACTTATCGTCATACGTGATACTGCTGAATATGATATATTTGTCGTAAGTATGATACGTTCTATTAACATTTTTTCTATGAATGAATATATTTATTTGTAGAATTCGGATGATCCGCTTGAAAAGGAATTGATGAAGTTCATGTTGGACGAGGAAAAATTACCAATAACTATATATGAAGGATTTATGAATGTATGATGAAATATAATGAATAAAAATGAAATTATATATATATATATATATATATATATATATATATATATACACAACATGATTTCATTAATATAACTCGTTTTTGAATTATAGATTTGTAAAAATCATAAACTAGCGATCTATACATCCAGTGGAATAGAAGATATTATAATTGAAAAAATACCATGTGAAATTGTTTCTATTGACATAGGACGTGTAGAAGCACTTGGTATAATTTTATCGAAACAGAATCCATTTACCGATATCATTAATAGTCAGTGAGTACATAATTAACTAAAAATGTTAACACTCATTTGATGTACTTTAAATCACATAACTCGTTCCAGTTTAAAGGAATATATCAACAATGGAATGAATAATCGTATAAGAGATATCGTATCTGAACAGGAATCCAATGATAAAATCAAGCATCAACCGGTTTACATAACCAGCGTAATACCACTTTTTTTCTTCATCTTAATTGGTATCATTTTAAGTTTTTGTATTCTGATTATAGAAAGATGTATTTTTGCACGTAAAAGGGAGAAGATGTCGATGGTATCTCGATTGTATCCAATCAATTGAATTGTCAGAATTTTGGGATGTAAAAATAAAGAACCGTGTTAAAAGATATGGGAAAGAAATATATTAATCACAAATGAGTATTCATAAAGTATTAACGATTATGCTAATATTCGTTCTCAATGAATTATTATGCTTGTAATTTCCTAATGGAATAAAAATATTCTTATGCATATCTAAACTTTTGCATTATTTAGCATTGTTTCAAATTGAAATGAAATTTCTTCATTATATTAAACATTGATAAATTCGTATAACACATTTTCTTTATTAAATGAATGCACGGGAGTAAGAATTTTAATTCTTTCGATTTTTCGTAAATTATACAATATAAGAAGAAAGAAGAAATTTATTTTCGCTATTTATTTTGCACTCGTGATCAATCGGAGTAATTGACTCGGGTTTTCTCATGTTTCTTAATAAACATTGTTTTTTATAGAGTAAGAGATATTTTGATATTACCTGTATGTTAAATATTTTATGATAATAATCATAATGTATCATCACACAGATACATTATTATATATAAATAAATAAATATATATATATATATAAATTATAAAACAAAATTGTTAAAGTATACGTCATACATCTTTTTAATGGATTATAATAATTTTCTATTATAAGCCTACGTTAATAGATAACGAATAACTAGAATATATGTTGTGATATATATATATATATATATATATATATATATATATATATATACGCAAATTATTTGGTCAAATGGTTACTTTGTTTATATCGATTAGAATAGCTATTAAATTATTTCTAAGAAAGAGCGACGAAGTTTTTAAGGCATTATTACATTTTCTAATCATACGTTTGTGTAAACGAGTATGATTGTACATATATACGTGAATATGTATATATATACGTGAATACAGACATATATAGTTATATATGTACGTATATATGAACAAACATATATATCGACGGTAAAAAAATGAAAGGAAAAGAGAAATTAAAATGAATTTCATTAATCGATGGATGTTACTTCAGTGACAGCACGCATGAAATTATTTTCTTCGAAAAAATGTAGACTCACCTTTATACACACAAATACACACACACACAAACACCTTACATTACATAGAGTGCGTCAGTCCAAGTGGCAATATATCACTCCTAATAAAAAAGAAATTTAGTCTCTTACGATCTTCTTTCGTCGTCGGGTGAAAAATTCTATCATGACATTCTATAAAACATATAATTCGTAGAATTCGATTAATACGTCTATCGATCGACATATCCAGAAGAAATAATGTTTTTTGAGCGACTAAAGATATTGGTCTTTGTTTTTCTTCTTCCGAAGATCGCAATTTCGTACGAATTTTTTTCTATCGGTGACGAACACGTTAGTTTTATCGTCGACATTTGCAAATTATATCCAACGAAGCCGATCATATTTTTATATGGCCAATCCATAAAAGGTACGATAAATATATTTCATTACAATTATACTCGATTAGATGTCTTCATCGTATCAATATTCATTTTCTTTTTCTTCAGAAATGGAGATGAAAACAACGATGTTCAAATTGACTCGTGCACTTTCTCGAGAAGGTCTTTCAACAACGAGCTTTTATTTTTCGGAATTGCATAAATCATCGTATCACGTAAATCGAATCGTACGACCTTATTACATCGCGATTATATCGAATGACAATGACATTAATGAGTTTTCCTTAGCAACCAGTACCTTAGACATGTCATTTCCTATATGGCTAGTTTTATTCATTTACAACGGACATGATCCCGATTATTGTTACAATCCACCAGGTAACATATTTCATTTAAGATTCGACTCGGAAATGTTGGTACGTTGCGATACCGAAAATATTCTACGAGAATGGTATTCGATCGATATCGATTCGAATCGAACCGAGATCGAAGATTTAGCAACCTGGAGTATAGAAAAAGGTATTACTAAAATTGCTCCAGATTCTCTTTACAAGAGAAGATATAATTTACAGGGTTTGTCTATGAGAGCCGTTTTAGTTAAGGTAAAATACTTTTCTTTCATATATCTTATATATTTTCTACTCGAAATGAATCGTCATTGTTAATTCACTTTTCTTCTTTAGTCTTCATCGATAATATACATAAATGAGGTTGGCGAATTAGATGGTATATTTGGTAGAATGTTAC
This sequence comes from Vespula pensylvanica, assembly GCF_014466175.1. Classification (NCBI taxonomy): domain Eukaryota; kingdom Metazoa; phylum Arthropoda; class Insecta; order Hymenoptera; family Vespidae; genus Vespula; species Vespula pensylvanica. Next base: position 1,513,811 of record NC_057690.1, on the reverse strand, counting down.
GAGAGCTTTGTGTTAATCTGAATTTTAGTTTTAAAATTGTCTCGGAGGTAGATTCTTACGGAAAATGGGATTCGAAAAATAACACTTGGACCGGTGCAATTGGTGAATTATATTCTGGACGAGCAGACGTTTCTTTTTCAACATTTACTATGACGAAAGCCAGATTGAATGCCGTTGATTTCACGTTCCCTCTTGTCACATCAAAAGTATCTCTTTACATACGAGAACCAGAAATATTCGAGATCAAGTGGTCATCTTATTTTTTAGTACATCTTCTAGTATAATCCTCAATCGAATTATTTTTCTTTTTGTATTCTTCTTAAGTTAATTTGTATGAATTTTTTTTTTTAGACTTTCTCACGATCTATTTGGATCGCTATATTTGCGGTATTAATCCTTGTACCGATTTTATTGATTTTTCTCAAAATGAAGGATAGAAACGATCGTAGTATGGGACAATTATTATCCGATAATTTTCTGGATGTTTGGGGCATGTTTTGTCAACAGGGATTGGCAGGTATTATTTTTTCATTTTTCTTTTTTCTACTTCGAACAGTTATCTTTATAGAAAGGATCACTTCTTCGATTTAGATATTCCTGATAGAGTTTCATTAAGAATAGCGTACTATTCTATATTTCTTTTGGCTATGATCACATCGGCTGCATATTCTGCGTCAATGATGAGTTTTTTGACGATCGGTATACACAATGTACCTTTTCGTTCACTGGAGGACTTCGTCGAAGATGGTACTTATCAATTTTCCGTTTATCGCGATTCGGCAGACTATGATTTTTTCGCAGTGAGTATGATTTGTATTATCAACGTTTTTCTTCCGAATTGAGAATATTAATTTCTAGAATTCGGATGAACCTCTTGCAAAGAAATTAATGAAGTTGATGTTGGACGAGGAAAAATTGCCAATAACTGTATCGGAGGCACTTATGAATGTATGATTGAATATAATAAATAAAACTGAAATATTATATATATATACATTGTTATATTTACTTACTTTTATAACATTTTTTATTTATAATATCTTTAAATTATAGATTTGTAAAAATCATAAATTAGCAATTTATTCGTCCAATCTAGAAAGGGAATCTGAACTTAGTAAGATGCCATGTAATATTGTTCGTATCGATACGGGGCGTAAAAAAGCATTTGCCATTATTTTGTCTAAGAACAATCCATTCACTAATGTCATCAATTTTCAGTAAGTAGATAATAGTTAATAATGTTGATATTTATTTGATGTACTTTAAAACATAATTCTTATTCCAGCTTGACAACATTTATCAACAATGGAATGAATAATCGTATAAAAGATATGCTACCTGAAAATGATGCCAATGATATGATCAAGCATCAATCGGTTTACATAACCAGTGTAATATCACTTTTTTTCTTCATTTTAATCGGTATCATTGTAAGTGTCTGTATTCTGATGATAGAAAGATGTATTTTTGCTCGTAAAAGGAAGAAGATGTCGATGGTATCTCGATTGTATCCAATCAATTGAATTGTTAGAATTTTACGATGCGAAGTTATCGGAAAAGAATACATTAATCACGAATGAGTATTCATGAAATATTAATGACTATGCTAATATTCGTTTTTAATGAATTATTATGCTTGTAATTTCCTAATGGAAGAAAAATATTCTTACGCATATCTAAACTTTTGCATTATTTAGCACTGTTTTAAATTGAAATGAAATGTCTTCATTATGTTAAACGTTGATACATTCGTATGATACATTTTCTTTATCAGAGGAATGCACGCGTGTAAGTATTTTAATTCCTTCGAAATACTTCGAATATTTCAAATTTTCTATGTAGGGCAAATCATATCTTGTCTTCACCAGCATGTTAAATAGTCTTTGATAACTATCAGGATTTATCATCACGCACGTACGTTATGACGTACGTATTTATATGTTCATATATATTATAATAGAAATAGTATCTTTTATAATATTATGTTTGTAATTGAATGTCGTATTAAATAATATTATATAATTATCCTATGTATTCACATAATCTTAATAAAATTAATATGAAACATATTGTCTGTCTAATGTTTTTATCAGATTTTTGTACGTTCCCAAGCACCACCTTAACCAATTATGATAATTCTTTACTCTAAACCCATGTTTGTGGATAAAAAATAATTAAAACATTACGCGTGATGGATGCAAATCATCTTGTCAAATGCTTATCGATCATCTCTTTATATCGATTAGAATGGTTATTAAATTACTTTGATGGAAGTTCAACGTAGCTTTTAAGACTTTATGCTTCACAAGCATATGGTATACGAACGCATGTAAAAGAGTAACGTGTAGGTGAATATAGATAAATGCAGGCAGAGATATGTATATACAAAATATGTTTATATATATATATATGAAAGTTAAAAAAAAAAAATGGATGAAAAAGTGAAATTAAAATGAATTTCTTTAATCGATCGATGTTATCTCGGTACCTGCACGCAAAAAATTCTTTTCTTCGTAAGAATATAGAACGACACACACTCACACACATACATACATATTACGTTAAATGCATTCGTATTAGTAGGACAAGCACAATGAATTAAGCAATTGAGAAATTTAGTCTCTTACGATCGTTTCACCTTGCAACGTGAAAATATTCTCATGAATTTATTTCCAAGTTGTAAGGTGATCAGTAGAATTTGATTAAGAAGCCTATCGCTGAACATATTCGAAGAAAAATGACGTACGTTGTGCGATTAAAGATTCTCGTCGTTCTTTTTCTTCTATCGAAAGTCACAAGATCGTACGAAAAATTATTATTCAGCGAAGAGCATGTTTCTTTATTCGTCGAAGTTAGCAAACTATACGGATCGAAATCTATAATTTTCACGTACTCTAAATTGATAAACGGTACGAAAATATATCTCACATTCCTTTCTTCATTTTTACTATCTTCAATTTATTTTTTATCAGAAATGGAAATTACAACGATGATATTAAAATGGACACGTACACTTTCTCGGGGAGGTTTTCTGACATCGAAATTTTACTTTTCCGATATTCATAAATCATCGTATTACATAAGCCGAATCGTACGACCACAATACATCGTGATTATATCTAATGACAATGATATGAATGAGTTCTCCTTAGCAAGCAATACCTTTGAGATAACCTTTGCCGTGTGGCTAATTTTATTTATTTACAATGGTGATGATCCCGATTATTGTCACAATCCACCAGGTAACATATTTCATTTAAGATTCGACTCGGAAGTATTGGTCCGTTGTGGTACAGAAAATATTCTACGAGAGTGGTATTCCATCAACTCGAATCAAACACAGATCGATGATTTAGCAA
>NC_057690.1:1508164-1510352 GCF_014466175.1 Vespula pensylvanica | reverse complement strand
CCCTTTCAATCGTTAGAAACTTTCGTTGAAGATGGTACTTATCAACTTATCGTCGTTCGTGATACAGCTGAATATGATATATTTGCCGTAAGTATGATACATACTATTGACGTTTTTCCTACGAATAAAAATATTTATTTGTAGAATTCAGATGATCCGCTTGAAAAGAAATTGATGAAATTGATGTTGGACGAAGAAAAATTACCATTGACTCTAAATGAAGGATTTGTAGATGTATGATGTAGTACAATTAACAAAAATGAAATTATTTATATATATATGTGTGTGTCTCTGTGTGTGTGTGTGTGTGTGTGTGTGTGTGTGTGTGTATAAACATGATTTCATTAATAAAGCTTTTCGAATTATAGATTTGCAAAAATCATAAACTAGCGATCTATACGACCATTCATCTGGATGATGTTAAAATTGATAAAATGCCATGTGAAATTATTTCTATTGAAACAGGACGCGTAGAAGCATTTGCTATGGTCTTATCCAAGCACAATCAAATAACTAACGTCATTAATACTCAGTAAGTAGATAATTGTTTAATAATGGTAATATTCATTTGATGTACGTTAAATCACAAAACTCTTTCCAGAGTAAAGGATTATATCAACAAGGGAATGAATAATCGTATAAGAGATCTGATATCTGAAAAGAAATCCATGAATATGCCTCAGCATCAACCGGTTCACTTAATCAGCGTAATATCACTTTTTTTATTCATCTTTGTCGGCATTATTTTAAGTATTTGCATTCTGATCCTAGAAAGATATATTTTTGCTCGTAAAAGGAAAAAGATGTCGATGGTATCCCGATTATATCCAATCAATTGAATTGTCATAATTTTAATGGAATGTAAAAACATAAAACATAAAATTAAAAGATATTTGAAAGGAATCGATTAATCACAATTAAGTATTCACGAAATATTAACGATTAATATTTGCTCTTAATGAATTTTTATACATTATGCTTATAATTTCCCAATAGATTAGAAATATCCTTAAGTATATCTAAGCTTTTACATTATTTAACAGTATTTTAAATTGAAATGCTAAAAACACAATAAAATATATCTAAGCTTTTGCATCATTTAGTACTATTTTTAATTGAAGTAAAATTTCTTCATTATATTAATGGTGCAAACACTTGTATGAAATGCTTTCAGATAACATTATTTCAGAATTAGATCTTCGCAGATAACAAGTAACTAGAATACATGTGATGAATGCAAATTATTTTGTCTCTGTTTATATCGATTAAAGTAGCTATTAAATTATTTCTGAGAAAGGGTGACGTAGTTTTTAAGACATTACATTTTCTAATTATATGTGTAAGAATGTATATACGTGAATACAGACATATATACATATATACACAAACTTACACATCGACGATAAAAAAAAAAAAATGAAAGGAAAAGAAAAATTAAAATGAATTTCATTAACTGATGGATATTACTCCAGTGACAGCATGCATGAAGCTATTTTCTTCGAAAAAATGTAGACTCATCTTTATATATATACACACATATATGTACAAACACCTTACAATGCATAAAGTGCGACACAGTCCAAGTGGCAATATGACACTTCTATTAACAGGGAAATTTAGTTTCTAGTAATATTCTTTCGTCGTCAGGTGAAAAATTTTCTCATGAAATTTTATAAAACGTATGATAAGTAAAATTCGATTAATACGTCAATCCATCGACATATCCAGAAAAAAAGAATGTTTTTTGTGCGATTAAAGATACTGCTTTTTATTTTTTTTCTTCCGAGAATCGCGATTTCGTACGAATTTTTTTCTATCGGCGACGAACACGTTAGTTTTATCGTCGACATTTGTAAATTATATCGAACGAAGCCGATAGTATTTTTATACGGCCAATCCATAAAAGGTACGATAAATAAATTTAATTACAATTATATTCGGTTAGATTTTTCCATCGTTACAATATTCATTTTCTTTTTCTTCAGAAATGGAGATGAAAACAACGATGTTCAAACTAACGCGTGCACTTTCTCGAGAAGGTCTTTCAACAACGAGCTTTTATTTTTCGGAATTGCATAAATCATCGTATCACGCAAATCGAATTGTGCGACCTCATTACATCACGATTATATCTAATGACAATGACATTAATGAGTTTTCCTTAGCAACCAGTACCTTAGACATGTCA
>NC_057690.1:1505606-1508064 GCF_014466175.1 Vespula pensylvanica | reverse complement strand
ATCGGGATCATGTCCGTTGTAAATGAATAAAACTAGCCACACAGGAAATGACATATCTAAGGTACTGGTTGCTAAGGAGAACTCATTAATATCATTGTCATTAGATATAATCGCGATGTAATGAGGTCGCACAATTCGATTTGCGTGATACGATGATTTATGCAATTCCGAAAAATAAAAGCTCGTTGTTGAAAAACCTTCTCGAGAAAGTGCACGAGTCAGTTTGAACATCGTTGTTTTCATCTCCATTTCTGAAGAAAAAGAAAATGAATATTGATACGATGAAGACATCTAATCGAGTATAATTGTAATTAAATATATTTATCGTACCTTTTATGGATTGGCCATATAAAAATATTATTGGCTTCGTTCGATATAATTTGCAAATGTCGACGATAAAACTAACGTGTTCGTCATCGATAGAAAAAAATTCGTACGAAATTGTAATTCTCGGAAGAAAAAAAATAAGAAGCAGTGTCTTTAATCGCATAAAGAACATTATTTTTTCTGAATATGTCGATCGATAGACCTATTAATCGAGTTTTACTTATCATACGTTTTATAAATTTTCATGAGAAAATTTTTCACTTGTCCACGAAAGAAAACCGCAAGAGACTAAATTTCTCCGTTAATAGGAATTACATATTGCCACTTGGACTATGTCGCTCTTTATGTAACGTAAAGTGTTTATATGTGTATGTATTCGTATGTATATAAGCATAATTCTATATATTTTCGAAGAAAATACTTTAATATGTGCTGTCACTGGAATAACATCCATCGGTTAATGAAATTCAGTTTAATTTCCCTTTTCCTTTCATTTTTTTTATCGTCGATGTGTATGTCGCCATATATATATATATATATATATATATATATATATATATATATATACATGTATAACTATATATATCTGTATTCACCTATATACATTCTCGTCGTTTATACATATCCCTGCACACATGTAATTAGAAAATGTAATGTTTTAAAAACTATGTCGCCCTTTCGCAGAAATAATTAAATATTTACTCTGATCGATATAAACAAAACCCACTTGGCAAAATGATTAGCGTCCATCACAACATATATTCTACTTATTCGTTATATGTCAACGTAGACTTATAATAGAAAATTATTATGATCGATTAAAAAAGAATATTCCGTATTATCTGAAAATATCATCACGTCGATAACATATACCCAATTAATGCAATTAAAAATCTTCGAATAGATGAATATCATTTAGAAGAATGTTTAGTCATGTCAATTTGTCAATGCAAATGTAATAATAAAATATTCAGTATTTTTTACAATTTCATTTTAAGATTTATATACATACATATCATTATGTATATATATATATATATATATATATGTAATACGTGTACCTGCGGGATGGTATATTATCATTACTATCATACGTAGTATTTAACATATTGATGATAGCAAAATGCTTCTTGTAGATAAGACAATACACCTGTTAAAAATCACGAGTCAATTACTCCGATTGATCACTAGTCACGCATAAAAAATAGCAAAAATAAATTCTAAAGAAAATGTTTCATACAAACGTATGAACCATTAATATAACAAAGAAATTTTATTTTCACTTAAAATAATCCTAAATATTGTAAAAGATATACTTAATTATATTCGATATACTTAAGGATATTGCTAATTAGTTAAGAAATTACAAGCATAAGACATGAAAATTCATTGAGAGCAAATACTAGTATAATCGTATATCATTAAAATATTTCTACATAACAAACGCCAGACGATTTAATAAAAATGAACGTAAAACTAAACCTCTTTTCTATTTTACGAGTCAAACAAATATTTTTCTATGAACAAAATAAAAATACTCAATATTATACCAATTAGGATGAAAAAAATAAGGGATATGACGCTGTTAATCCCAATTGGTTGATGTTGAATCATATCACTAGATTTCTTTTCGGATGATAAGTCTTTCATACGATTATTCATACCGCTGTTGATAAATTTCAATAATCTAGAAAGAACGTTCCAATTAAACTTAAGAAAAATGAATTTTAATGTGATTAACGTTATTGTCAGCTCACTGAAAATTAATTACACCGGTGAACGGATTGTCCTTAGATAAAATCATTGCCAATCTATCTACACGTCCTGTTTCAACACGAACAATTTTACATGGTATTTCGAGAAATACAGCATCCCTTAATAAATCAGACGAATATAACGCCAATTTAGGATCTTCGCAAATCTGTAATTATTAATAAAATAGAAATAACAATAATAATGTCAATAATTGAAAATGTATATTAATAAAAATTCATCGTACCTTGATGAATCCTTCAAGTATATTTACTGACAATTCTTCCTCGTCCAACATCAACTTCATCATTTTCTTTTCAAGCGGATCATTCGAATTCTATAATCAAATATTCTTAGTCATAGGTAGCACGTTAATAGT
>NC_057690.1:1414834-1505506 GCF_014466175.1 Vespula pensylvanica | reverse complement strand
TTTTTTTAGACTTTCTCACGATCTATTTGGATCGCTATATTTGCGGTATTAATCGTTGTACCAATTTTACTGATTTTTTTTAAAATGAAGGATAAAAATGATCGTATCATGGCACAATTATTATCCGATAATTTTTTGGACATTTGGGGTATATTTTGTCAACAGGGACTGGCAGGTATTATCCGATATTTCTTTATCTTTGTTTCAATTGTTCTTCTCTTTTTTAAAGCTCTTATATTTATACAATGTATTCGTTTGATTTAGATTTTCCTAATAGATCTTCATTAAGAATAACATACTTCTCTATAATTTTATTGGCGACCATTTTGTCGGCAGCATATTCTGCGTCTTTCATTAGCTTTTTGACGGCTGGTATTCACATCTTACCTTTTCACTCATTAGAGGGCTTTGTCGAAGACGGTACTTATAAACTTTCCGTTTATCGCGGTACAGCTGAATATGAAATGTTCGCAGTAAGTAGATTGTACTATTAACGTGCTACCTATGACTAAGAATATTTGATTATAGAATTCGAATGATTCGCTTGAAAAGAAAATGATGAAGTTGATGTTGGACGAGGAAGAATTGTCAGCAAATATACTTGAAGGATTTATCAAGGTACGATGAATTTTTATAAATCTACATTTTCATACATTTCATACATTTTCTACATTATTATTATTTTTACTTTATTATTATCATTCGTTTTGTAATTATAGATTTGCGATGATCCTAAACTTGCTTTATACTCGTCCGACTTATTAAGGGATTCTGTATTTCTCGAAATACCATGTAAAATTGTTGGTGTTGGAACGGGACGTGTAGATAGAACGGCTATAATTTTATCTAAGAACAATCCGTTCACCGGCGTAATCAATTTTTAGTGTGTAGGCAATAACTTTAGTAACGTTAATATTCATTTTTCTTAAGTTTAATCGGAATGCTTTTTCTAGCTTATCGAAATTTGTCAACTGTGGTATGAATTATCAAGTGAAAGACTTATCATCCGGAAAGAAATTTTATGATAGGATTCAACATCAACCGATTGGTATTAACAGCGTAATATCCCTTATTTTTTTCATACTTATTGGTATAATATTGAGTTCTTTTATTTTGTTCCTAGAAATATATTTTTTTTATTTGTAAAGTAGAAAAGAGGTTTATCTTTACAACGATTTTTACTAAATCGTCTGGATTTTATTATGTAAAAATAGTTTAATTATATAGGAAAAAATACCCGTTCATGTGTAAAGTATCAACCATAATTCTGATATACGTCGTCGAAAAATATTTGTATTTGAATTGTTATTTTTCTATTGTAATAGAATAGCACGCTTATATGGATATAATCTGAGCTTTTGCATTATTTAGCACCATGTTAAATGGAAATAAAATTTCTTCATTATATTAATGGTTTAAACATTTGTATGAAACATTTTCTGTGAAATATATTTTCGCTATTTTTTATGCATGTTTCATGATCAATCGGAGTAATCGACTTGTGTTTTCTCATGTTTTTTAATAAACATATTGTCCTATATAGAGCAAGAGATATTTTGATATCACCAGTATGTTAAATATTCTATGATAATAATCATAATGTACCATCACGCAGGTACACTATTAAATATATATATATATATACATACATACATATATATATATATATATATATATATATATACGTATAAATATATAATTATAAAATGAAATTGTTAAAGAAATACTGAATTTTTTAATATAACATTTGCAATGACGAATGTTAAAAATGAAATAAGCATCCTTTTCTATGATATTCATCTATTCGTAGATCCTTTATCGAATTAATACAAAACAAATTATCTACGTTATTATCAGATATTTATTATATACCATACATCATTATAATCCATTATAATAATTTTCTATTATAAGCCTATATTTGCAGATAACGAATACGAATGCAAATCATTTTGTCAAGTGGTTACTTTGCTTATATCGATTAGAATAACTATTAAATTATTTCTGAGAAAGTGCGATGTAGTTTTTAAGACATTACATTTTCTAATCATATGTGAAAACGAATATGTATGTATATACGAGGATACACATATATATAGTCATATATGTGTGTGTATATAAATATATATATACACAACATACCTATCGACGATAAAAAGATGACAGGAACAAAGAAATTAAAACGAATTTAATTAATTGATGGATGTTACTTTAATGACAGTACGTATAAAAGTATTTTCTTCGAAAATATATAGAATAGTCCTTATATATATATATATATATATATATATATATATATATAAACACGCACACACACACATACAAATATTTTACATTATATAAAGTGCGACGAAGTCCAAGTGGCAATATGTAATTCCTCTTGTCAGACAAATTTAGTCTCTTGCGATATTCTTTCGTCGTAAGGTGAAATATTTTCTCATGATATTCTATAAAACATAATTCGTAAAATTTGATTAATACGTCTGTCAATCGACATATCCAGACAAAAAAAAATGTTTTTTGTGCGATTAAAGATATTGCTTTTTATTTTTTTTCTTCCGAGAATAGCGATTTCGTACGAATTTTTTTCTATCGGCGACGAACACGTTAGTTTTATCGTCGACATTTGTAAATTATATCGAACGAAGCCGATAATATTTTTATACGGCCAATCCATAAAAGGTACGATAAATAAATTTAATTACAATTATATTCGGTTAGATTTTTCCATCGTTACAATATTCATTTTTTTTTTCTTCAGAAATGGAGATGAAAACAACGATGTTCAAACTAACGCGTGCACTTTCTCGAGAAGGTCTTTCAACAACGAGCTTTTATTTTTCGGAATTGCATAAATCATCGTATCACGCAAATCGAATTGTGCGACCTCATTACATCGCGATTATATCTAATGACAATGATATTAATGAGTTCTCCTTAGCAACCAGTACCTCAGATATGTCATTTCCTATGTGGCTAGTTTTATTCGTTTACAACGGACATGATCCCGATTATTGTCACAATCCACCAGGTAACATATTTCATTTAAGATTTAATTCAGAAATGTTGGTACGTTGCAATACCGAAAATATTTTACGAGAATGGTATTCGATCGATATCGATTCGAATCGAACCGAGATCGATGATTTAGCAACCTGGAGTATAGAAAAAGGAATTATTAAAATTGCTCCAGATTCTCTTTACGAGAGAAGATATAATTTACAAGGTTTTACAATGAGAGCCGTTTTAGTTAAGGTAAAATATTTTTATTCCATATACCTTATTTATTTTCTACTCGTAATGAATCGTCATTGTTAATTCATTTCTCTTCTTTAGACTTCACCGACAATATACATAAACGAAATTGGTGAATTAGACGGGTTATTAGGTAGAATGTTACGGGAACTTTGTGTTAATTTGAATTTTAGTTTTAAAGTTGTCTCGGAGGTAGAAACGTACGGAAGATGGAATCCGGAAGAAAACATGTGGACCGGTGCAATTGGTGAATTGAATTCTGGACGTGCCGATATTTGTTTTTCTGGTTTTTCCATGACAAATGCCAGATTGAATATCGTTGATTTCACGTTTCCTCTTGTCGATTCAAGAATCTTTTTTTACATACGCGAACCAGATTTATTCGCGTTCAATTGGTCATCTTATTTTTTAGTACGATATTCCTCAATCAAATTATTTCTTTTTCTATTTTTCTTACGTTAACTTGTTTGAATTCTTTTTTTTAGACTTTCTCACGATCTATTTGGATCGCTATATTTGCGGTACTAATCGTCGTACCAATTTTATTGATTTTTTTTAAAATACAGAATAAAAACGATCGTAGCATGGGACTATTATTATCCGATAATTTTTTGAACATTTGGGGTATATTTTGTCAACAGGGTCTGGCAGGTATTATCCGATATTTGTTTATCTTTGTTTCAATTGTTCTTCTCCTTTTTAAAGCTCTTATATTTATACAATGTATTCGTTTGATTTAGATTTTCCTAATAGATCTTCATTAAGAATAGCATACTTCTCTATAATTTTATTGGCGACCATTTTGTCGGCAGCATATTCTGCGTCTTTCATTAGCTTTTTGACGGCCGGTATTCACATTTTACCTTTTCACTCATTAGAGAGTTTTGTTGAAGACGGTACTTATAAACTTTCCGTTCTTCGCGATGGGGCTGATTATGATTTATTCGCAGTAAGTATAGTGCGTTCTATTAACGTGCTTCCTATGATTAAGAATATTTATTTACAGAATTCGAATGATCCCCTTGAAAAGGAAATGATGAAGTTGATGCTGAATCATGAAGAATTGTCAACAAATATACTTGACGGATTCATACAGGTACGATCAATTTATTAGAAATATAAATTTTCTACTGTTAACATTATTGTTTTTATTATTATTTTATTATTAACAGTCGTTTTGTAATTGCAGGTTTGTAAAAATCCTAAACTGGCGCTATACTCGAGCGACGTATTAATGGATGCTGTATTTCTCGAAATACCATGTAAAATTATTGGTGTTGATACGGGACGTATAGACAGTTCGTCAATGATTTTATCTAAGGACAATCCGTTTACCGACGTTATCAATTTTCAGTGGGTAGACAATAACGTTAGTAACGTTAATATTCATTTTTCTTACGTTTAATCGGAATATTCTTTCTAGCTTATTGAAATTTATCAACAGCGGTATGAATAATCGACTGAAAGATTTATCATCCGAAAAAGAATTCTATAATAGAATTCAACAGCAATCGATTGGTATTAACAACGTAATATCACTTATTTTCTTCATTCTAATTGGTATAATATTGAGTACTTTTATTTTATTCGTAGAAAAATATTTTTTTGACTCGTAAGATAGAAAAGAGGTTTAGTTATACGTACGTCTTCATTAAATCGTCTGGATTTTATTATGTACAAGAGATTTTAATGTTATACGAAAAAGAACGCGTTCACGTGTAAGGTATCAATCATAATTCTGACATACTTCGTCGAAGGATATTTATATCTTTATCGTTATTTTTCTATTGGAATAGAATAACACGTTTATATGGATATAATCTGAGCTTTTGGATTATTCAACACGATTTTGTATTCGAATCAAATTTCTTCTCTATCTTATACGTTTGTGTCATACGTATTACACTTTTTTCTTTTCTTTCTCTTCTCTCTCACCCTCTCTTTTTTTTTAATCATGCTCATCGAACGTAGATAAAAAAACATTTTAATTCGTTCGAACACTGTCAATTTTTTCCTCGTTGCACGTAGTACGATGTATATATGTTTCGTATTTCGTAGTAGGAATAAAAAAAAGAAAAGGGGTAAAAAGAAGTAAAAAAAAAAAAAAAAGAAAGAAAAAAGACGGAAAAGGAAGAAAAAGAAAATTACCATCCTCATTTTTTATGTACGACGTCGCGATCGTGCGATATAATTTAATCGCTTTCTCTCTACTTTTCCAATAAACATATTTTTCTATCTAGAACAATGTCGATTCTGATCGCTGCGGCGTGTCAAATTTCCCATGATAAAGATCACTATATATCAACGTGTATGTAAATTTATGAGAATTCAGATATTTCCTCGTAGAGTTATACGTATCGACAACGACTTGAAATACTCTTGATAGAATCATTTATTACTAGTGTTTTTTTCCATTTAATCCATGAACTTTGCCAACGGTTCTCTACCAGTCTACCTATTTAATCCATACTACTAATACATTTTATTTACTACATCGTATGAAGAGTGTCTAATGTGGTCAAAGTATACGATGTCAAAATTGTTTGCTCTCTCGTTTATATATTTACTCCTCGCCGTATCGTATGTCGTATGTTTCCTCAACTCCGTAACACATTCGTCGGATGGATTTCTCTCAGAAAGTTATGTTTCTTATATAATCGATATATGTCGTTTTTATAAGACATCTTCGGTATTTCTCTTATACACTGCTGCGTACATTGAAGGTAATGTTCGATCAAATAATTCACATTTTTTCATTCGAACCTTTGTTTTCTCTTTTTTTCTTTTTTTTTTTTTTTCTTTCTTCCTTGTTCTTTTCCTTTTTTTATTATTATCTAAGATTTATTAATATCTTTGTATAAAGATTTAAGATTCGGTACAACTGTACAAAGCTGGGCGCGTTTATTTTCACGCGAAAGTATTCCGTTTATCGGATTACACATATCGGATCTGTCGAAAATGTCTTCCTATCGTTACAAAATCACAAGGCCATTGTTCGTCGTCGTCTTGTTCGACGATCAATCGGTGGAAGAATTTTCTAAGGCTTCTCGTATATTCAATATGTCTTTTCCCGCTTGGTACGTTATATTTTTGCCTGGAAATTATCGTCATAATTATTGTCACGAAAAGTCAAGAAATTTGTTCAACGTTCGATTCAACACCGAAATGTTGGTGACGTGTCCTCACGACAATATTATCCGAGAATGGTATTCTTTGAGGGACAATCAAACTGAGACATTAGATTTGGCAATATTAAAACCTGAGGGTGCATTCAGTTTATTAACGAATTTATCGTTGCACTATAGAAGAAAGAACATGCACGGATTAGTTCTCAAGACTGTTGTTGTCGAGGTGAGAAAAACGATGATCATTTTTGTCCTGACTAACATGAAAATTCAATTGGAGTAATTATTTATTCTAATTAATTATATATTATTTCTTCTTTACGAGAATGATGACGTTTTATTTATTTCAGATAAATTTGCAATTTTGCGATTGGTACATTTTTATTTTAAACAATTTAAGCCATCGTATAACGATTCACAATATGTATATATATTTTTATACATATTTATTTTTTTCTTTTTTATATTAAATACAGGGTAGTCCGTATATCGAAGTAGAGAAGAATGGAACCATGAGTGGATTATTCGGAGATGTATTAACCGAGCTTAGTAAAATAGCGAATTTTACTTTGAATACAGTTAAATTCGTGAAGGAGTATGGTAGATGGGACGAAGAAAACAAAATTTGGACTGGTGCAGTCGGCGAGATAGCGGCTGGTCGGGCCGATATTTCGATTTCAGAATTCTCCTTGACAAGTAACAGGCTCGATATAATTGATTATATCATACCGATCATAGTTAGTCCCATGCATTTGTATATAAAGGATCCATTACTTTATGACACTAAATGGACTGGTTATTTTAAAGTAAGTACGTAAATATAATAAATTAAATACAATTGTTAAAAATGATATATACAATTGAACGCATAATTATATAAAAATTGTTTATATCCTTCAAGGTATTCGATTTGAAGGTTTGGATATTTATTATCGTAATAATATCGATAGCACCGTCACTCGTTAGTATTTTGAAAATGGTCGACAATCCAGAACGAGGAACTCATCGGATCGTTTCAATGATTTTAGAAAATTATCTTGAATTTTGGGGTATCTTTTGTCAACAGGGTCTCGCTGGTAATAGTTATTGGACAATTAGAAAATATAAAAATTGTGCCGTGTTGATCACTACGACGAGTAATCAATTAGCATGAATCACGACTCTCGTTTAGATTGTTTTTTCTTCTTTCTTCTTTTTTCTTTTTTCATATTTATTAGAATGGAAAAAAATGCGTAAATTTTTACGCGTGGAATTTTTAATTCTTTTCTTTTTTTTTTTGTTTTCTTTTTATTCACGACATTTCTTGAAAATATCAATTATAGAGCATCGTCGTTAACTGTGCATATTATATATAGACATTTTAATTTTTTAGTAGCATGCTATTGCTACGATTGATAATCAAATCGGAGAATAGAATCGTTTTTAATCCTGTCACCAGACGAATTTTTCACGACGATAGTAATAATTCGTGCGAATTTTAATCGACGAAAGCGTAATTCACAGTCGTGATTCACTCGACGTTAGAAATTGATTTTTTTTTTTTTTCTTTTAGAATTTCCTTATCGACTTTCGTTAAGATTGGCGTACTTTTCGACCTTCCTTTCCGCCTTTGTCGTGTTCGCTGCTTATTCCGGAACATTGATATCATTTTTAACAAATAACTTTCGTATTTTACCTTTCCATTCACTCGAAGAACTCGTAAATGACGGTACATATCAGGTCATTGTTTACAAAGGTGGATCCGATTACGATATGTTTGCAGTAAGTGCAATATAAAAAAAAAAAAAAAATAAAAAATTAATTAAAAAATTAATACTTTAACAAGATTACTTTCACGTTAAATATTTGCTTATAGTACGGCAATGATCAACTATCGAAAAAGATGATGAAAATTATGAAGAAAGAAAAAGAATTACCGAGCACATTTTTGGAAGGAATTTTACAGGTAGGTGTATCTCAAATCCCATAACAAGGCCATAAAGTTATTTACCATAAGATATCAATATTAATCTATTAAATTGAAGCTGAGATCTCGTTTTCTATGTACAAAAAAAAAAAGAAAGAAAAATAGAAAAAAAAACTAAGTAAGAATTTGATTGATTGAAACGTAAACTTATTCTTTTGAAAATTTTTCATGATGATTGATGAAGATTATATCTATCACATTCTAAGATAAATGAATTTTATAAATATAGATGCGATCCTGTAGCTTGAAATTTTATTAGAAATTTTATATCGATCTTATACGAAATTGCGAATTCATTCTAGGTTTGCAACGAACAAAGAGTCACGTTTTTGGCAAGCGTCGAAATGGAATTATCATTGCGAATAAAGAATAATAATTCTTTATGCAACATGGTCAGTATAAACAGCGGACAAATAATTACTTTAGCGATGATAATGACAAAAAATAGTCCATTTATCGACTTGATAAATCATTAGTGAGTAATAAAATTTTTAGCGACTTTTATCGTTGTACAATACACCAAGATTTTACTTTTATATAACACATTTATATTCATCTTGTATTTTTATTGCATTGTTTTTTATTTATTTATTTATTATTTATATATTTTTGTTTATATGTGTTTTTTATTTGACAGTATGAATCAGCTTTTATACAATGGTATCATTAATCGTCTCAAAATTAAAAACATGAAGATAATGAAATACGAAGGGTCAACGTACGAGAGCGTTTCCTTCCAATCTGTTTATCCTGTTTTTGGTCTTCTGAAGATTGGTTTTGCGATAAGTATTTGTATATTAATTATAGAGTTACTGTTTCAAAAGATACATATTTCTTTTTACGAAAGAAGACACATTCGTTCTATAAAAAGGATCGATAATGATTTAAGAAAATCGAATCGATTGAATTATCGAAAAGAGAATTTTATTTCGTGATCACATAGAAAGATAATTTTCTGTTTACACGTTAAACATTAACGTGGCCGATAAGTAATGTCACAATTTTCCGATATAAAAAAAGAAAAATAACACTCCATAGTGTTATTTATTCGGATATAGAAATTGTTTTTAAATCAAAAGTTTAAGATATAAAATTTATATTTTTTATTTATTTACAATTTTTATAATTTTATATTTATATAAAATTCTATAGTGTTATTCACTTAGATGTCAAAATATTAATACAGTTTTCGATAAAAAAAATTCTTAATTTTATTTATCTATCATATAAACTATTAAATATTCTGACATTTTATTTATTGGCCAATTCAATATTTACTTTTTTCCCATCGTTTTAAAACGTTCGAAGAAAAATGTAGAGCCTTTAAAAAAATTTATTAAATAACATTTTACTTAATACGGGTAATAATCAATCGAGTGTTTTCATCATCGATTTATACTCGTACTTACAGTACAGATGACATTCACCTAATGCTTATGATTAAAGTTGATAGGAAAATGAGAGAAATATGTTACTTCGCAACGATTTTTTAATCTAAATATTTATAATCTTTTCAAAGAGAAATTCTAAAGTGACACGAATGTATGTCGTTAGAATATCAAGGGTAAAAAATTCTTCATATACCGGGTGAGTCAATAACTATTGTCGGATAAACTGCATTATTATATCATCTTTTATAAATATATATAATTTTAATGACAAATTAAAAAATTAAAAAAATATATATACATATATAGTTGTCATTTGTAATATGTGTTTTTTATTAGAAATAATTCTTTCTCAGAGAAATACAAGCATTGATATAAATTATATCACATACGTGACAATAGTTATTGGTTCATCCAGTATATAAGTATAAATGTAATGTGAAATACATTAAATACATCTACTTTCAAAATTCCCTCGTAAAAGGGAAAGAGCTATATTCTTTTATCTCTCGCAATCATCTAATGGAATATTAGTACGCTTGCGCATGCAATTTGTAAATTGAACCGCATTTTCTCTATGATTGACGTTGTAATAGGGATGGATGTCATTAGAAAAAAAGAACTGACTTTTCGCTCGTTTTCCTTTTTTCATTATATATATATATTTTGTTTCTTTTCATGATCCCCCTTCGATAATCTTACTTTTAACTTTTATTTCCATTTTATTCGATCGACTCCTAATTATTATCGATGAGATTTTCATTTTTTCTATACTCCTTCTTTTTTTTTCCTTTTTTTTCTTTTTTGATAAATGTATAAGCATTAAACGATAGCGCAGTACGTTGAAAAATGTTGAAAGATCTAATCGAAATTTATTTGAGTGCATCCGAGTCTGTGTGCTGGATACTATATTGTATTGAAGGTAGAATTACTAACACTCGTCATTCGAAACTTAGTCGTTCGTTGTTCGTTCTTGCATATTCGTGAACACGTTTCTGAATATATTTCATCATTACAAACTCTTTCGTCGAATTCTACAGAATATTTACGATTGTTTTTATCAATTGGATATATTCTCATGGGGATTAATTAACGATTAAATATCGTATCATCGATCAAACAAATTCGTGAAAATCGCAAAACTTCGTTTTCCATTATACGTAATTATAAGAAAAAACAAATGTCATCGTTAAAAAATCTTCTTATTATCCTGCTCATAATTGATATTCTAAGGACAGGAGACAGCCTCGATCACAAGATTAATTATTTATCTCACATAATCGATATTTCGAAATTTTACAAAACCTACAGTATTTTTTTCCTGTATGCACAAACGTCACAAGGTAAGTATTATGAATCGAATTTATCTATAATAAGAAAAAAAGCAATTAACGAAAATCTTCTTAAAAGTATCTTTAATTAAAAATTATTCCATCAAAGAAATGTACGAGGTGTGTCACGCGTTGTCGATATCTTACGAATAATTAATCTTAAAAAGGTCTTAGTAAATCATTATTTTGACGTTTGTGAAAGATCATTAAATTATTTTACAAAAGATGAATTGAATTATCTTACAAAGAATGAATAAGATGAAATTTAAAAGAAATGATACAACTCGCACACAATTATCGTATATGCACCTTAGTCTGTGCACCATTGTAATTCATCGATTATAATAAAATATTAATTGTAAATAAATGATTTTTTTATTAATATTATTTTACATTTTAGATATAGGATTTTCGCGTGTAATTCATCGTTGGATTTGCGAACTATCTCGTGATGGGTTTATGTCAATTGGTATAGAAATATCGAATATTCGACACACGTCCTATTACGAGAATCGAATAGTACGACCACTTTTCGTGGTATTCCTTACGGATGAGAAATCGATAAGAACATTTTCAAACAATACAAGAAACTTCGACATGTCATTTGCTTATTGGTACGTCATATTTTTGCCTGGATACAATCAGAACGATTATTGCCCAATACCAAAAGGTAATCCCTTCAATGTTCTCTTCAATACGGAGATGCTGGTCTCTTGTCCGAAGGATAGGATCATGCGGGAGTGGTATTCATTGTGGCCTAATCAAACTAAAGTATTCGAACTGGCTAAATGGGAACCTAATAAAAAATTGACGTTTTTAACGGAGCTCAGTTTATACGAGAGGAGGAACAGTTTGGACGGTTTAGTTCTACCAGCCGTTTTTGTGATGGTAAGTAAATATTACATAATAGAAAAAAAGAAAAAGAAAATATATATATATATATATGATAATGATATTATATAATTAAGTGAAATATTATTTAATTTAATTAATGACATGATAAATATTATACAATATAGTTAATGTGATTGATTATTATGATTATATGAAGAATTGTTTTTCTTTATTCTTTTTTATTACATAATTAAAAAAAAGAAAAAAATATATATATTTATTTTATAAAATTATATATATATATGTAATATAAAATATATATGAAAAAAATAAAATATATATATATATATATGTAAATACGTACGTATGCATTCCAGAACAATCCTTTCATCGATATAGATGGCGATGGTAATCTATCTGGATCCTGTGGTAAAATATTAATCGAGCTTAGCAGATTGGTCAATTTTTCATTTGCCATTGTCAATAATACTGTATCGAATGGTAGATGGAACGCTAAATATAACAAATGGAACGGTGCTGTTGGCGAATTGATAGAAAATCGAGCACAAATTTCTATGTCTTATGTCTCCATGAGTAGTGCAAGACTCGACGTTGTTGACTTTACTATACCTTTCATTCTATCATCTTTCTCATTGTACATCAAAGAACCAGATGCTTTGAACATTGAATGGTCTAATTATTTTCGCGTAAATATATTATTGTTTATTTTACTTTTTAAACTAATATAGTAATAATAATAACGATCTTTGCCATTTTACATTTAATCGTGTTTGTTTTGTTATTTTCTCTTCCTCTTCTTTTTTCCTTTTTTGTTTTTTAGGCATTCAGTTACAAACTCTGGATCGCTTTAATCGTTTTAATTTTCATTACGCCGATTTTGTTGGCCTGGATGAAAATTACATTGAATCAGAGTAACTACGTGTCGCTGATATCGGATTCTTACCTACAAATTTGGGGAATATTTTGTCAACAGGGACTCGTTGGTAAATTAATAATGAAAATATATACACACATATATACGTTTGTTTCTGTATATATTATATCTATATATCTCTGTCGAATTGAAAATTTTCTTGTATCTTTTATTCTTTTCCCTTCTTTTTTTTTTTTTTAGAATTTCCTCAAAGATCATCGCTCAGATTGGCATACATATCATTGTTTCTTTTGGCTTTAGTCGTCTCATCGGCTTATTCGGCCTCTTTGATATCCTTTTTGACGAACGTTGTACATCGTTTACCATTCGTTTCATTAGAAGAATTTGTACAAGATGGTACATACAAATTAATAACGGCCAAGGACAGTTTGGAGTACGACGTATTTGCCGTAAGTTATTTTAAAGGAATATTTTAATGCAATATTTTTACTTTATTACTATTAAAAAAAAAAAAAGGAAGAAAAAAGAAAAAGAATTAATTTTACATTTTTTTTTTCTTAATTCCACACGATATTAAATTTTAAAACAATTTAGAAAGTTCAAATTTAAAAAGTTTAATATAAAAAAAATTTAGAAAGCATTCTGTGTACATACCTCTCTACCTTTTTTCACTTTTTTAAATATTTATCAACCGAGAAAAAGTAGTAAGTAAATAGCAAAGAAAGAGAGAGAACATATCTGTATATATTACTTATTCTGATTTATTTAATATATTTATTCGTAAAAGGTGAAATTGTTGAAAATAAATTTTTATAGAATTCCAAGCAACCATTGGCAAAGAAAGTTATGTCTTTCATGATTGCTGAAGAGCGTTTACCACCGACACCTCTGGACGGCTTTTTTCAGGTAATTATGAGAGAGAGAAAAAAAAAGAAAAGAAAAGAAAGACATATGAACAATAATTATTACATTGCTATATATGAAATAAATAAACATATATGTATATATATATACACATATATAAATAATGTATAATAATTTGTAGCTTTGTAACGAGCATAATATAGCGATGTACGTATCGACCGAAGTAAGAAACGTTTTAGATCCTGAAATACCTTGCAATATCGTGCACATTAATCTTGGTCACATAGATAGTGTATCATTGATGTGGTCGAAAAAGAATCAATTTCTCAGTCTGATAAATCATCAGTGAGTGTAATGTGATATCAAAAGGATGCGAACTACTTTATAATTTTCATAAAATTTTAAATATTTCTTAACGTTTCAGTTTATTTAAATTTATGAGAAACGGTATGATAAGACAGTTGAATTCACAGAGCAATTCGAATAATAAAAAATGCAAAAAGAAGATAGGCTTAAATGCCGTGCAAGTTTGGAGTATCATACCGATATTATCGTTTCTCGAAATAGGCGTTTTTCTCAGTCTATGCGTGTTTATCGTAGAAAAATTATATTTTGCGCGTGGTAAATGGGTGATTATAAAAAACGGATATGGAAAAAAGTCGCTGCGGAAATAATAATGTTTACCATTGGATATGTACTTTCGGTCGTAGCGAAGATTTCAATTTAATTTTACATACATACATACATACATACATACATACATACATACACACATACATATATGTTCAATAAAGGAACTACGTCATTAGGCTGTGATGATTTTAAAAATCATTTCGAAAAGTTACTTTCCCTGTCCATGCATTCCTAGCTTTCCACGAAATAAGAAACACGAGAACCCAAACCGCAATTCTTTTGAAAACAGAAAACGAAGGACGTATCTATATTTACATGTGTTGCGACGAAGGAAAATATCGGGTGATGTTAGAAGTTTAAAACATATGACAAGTTTCATGTATCTTATACATACGTCCCACGGAATTCCAAGAAAAGGAGATTAGAATTTCCCCTCTCTCTCTCTCTCTCTCTCTCTCTCTCTCTCTCTCTCTCTCTCTCTCTCTCTCTCTCTCTCTCTTTCCTTTCTTTTGTCCATTTTTTCTCTCCATTTTTCTTTTTTTTCTACAAACTGTTTTTCTCCCCTATTTTCTCCCGTATGTGTCCGGTGGTCTCTATTATGCGGTCGACGACGGTCAGGTTAACATTAACGACGATCGTAATTGTAGCAGCGTAAAATGTGAATGGCGTTCCCGATGTGATAGTGTTAGCCACCACCAGACGTTGGAAATAATTCACAGCTTGCTCGTAATTTTCCTGATAGGCAGCTTTATCCTCGACTGATCTCCACGTTATTTGTACAGAAACGCAACAACAAACGCAAATATACATGGATGGTAAGAGAGATGTGTGTATATATATGTTCGTAATATATTCTACATATATAATACATACATACATACATACATACATACATACATACATACATATATACGCATATATTGTATATATACGATATTATGTATATATACGATAGTATACGATAGTAATGCATAATGTAAAAGGCGTGCGATCAAGGAACAAAACCGTGGTAATACCCTCAGTAATACCTCGGAGGTAGAGATAGTCGTAAGAAGATAATATCGAGCGTGGAAGTACGACAATCGCCTTTCAGTCGTTTCAATCACGTGTTCGTAGTACACTGGGACCTTGTCAGGACACTTCCTTCTTATCTTCGTCTTTGCTTTCCTTTTTTTGTTTTGTTTCGTTTCGTTTTGTTCGTTCGTAGGTACATACGTATGTGTACGTACTGTCGTATGTTTGTTTACTTGTTTTTCTCTCGTCCGTTTTCTTATTTTGCCTCTTCAATTTCTTCAAATTTATAAGAATTATTAATCGGAAATATGAAACGTGAATCATACGCGTATAAAATGGAATAAGTTCGATAAGTAAATCTAAGTCATGAGACTAAGATGTCTCCAAGAATTTTTCTCGTTTTATTCGTTGTTATAATATTGTTTGGTAAAAAGTTGGTTATTGGTTTAAACGCGACCAGTCAAGATTACTTTTTGCTTATTACGAAGGTTTACGCTTCTTATGGATCATCCTCTGTGTTTTTTGTGGATAGTGGTCATTCCGATAGTAAGCGTGATTAATATATATATATATATATATGATTTTAATAGTTAACAATTAATATATACATATATATATATATGCGTGTGTTTGTGTGCGTATATATTATATATTAATAGTTAAGAATGTGATTCGATAGATTTACAGATATCAACTATGTTACACTCGTGGTCTCGTGAAATTTCTCGTCAAGGAATCCTTTCAACGAGTATCAATTTCGCCGAACTCGAGAAAATGAGATACTATCAGATATCAAGACCATTGTTCGTTATAATTATTTCGACTTGGGAAAATCTCGAAGAATTTTCAAAGGTAACGAAAAAAATCGACGTTAGCCTCTACATTTGGTTCGTGTTATTCGTTGAAACGCCAGATAATCCGTTGGAAAAATTTTGCAAAAATCCTATCGGTAATATCTTCAATTTGAACTTCGATACCGAGATGTTGATACTTTGCTACGACGAAATGATATTAAAGGAATGGTACATATTATATTTTATCTATGAGAACGTCACGTTTTTTTCTTTTTCTTTTTTTCTTTTTTTCTTTCTCCTTTTTTCTTGATACTATTTATATTATACATTTAATTATTTTATTTTATGCGTTAAAGGTATTCGATACAAGGAAACGATACAATAACATCGAATTACGCCATTTGGGAATCTAAGAAAGAGTTTTCTTTAATAACAAATATGAGCCTTTATACGCGAAGAAACGATCTTTTTGGAAAAGTTTTACGCGTTGGTTGGGTCAAGGTATTCGATTTAATTCGATGAAAATTTTTGTAACAATTTATATATGTATATCTATTTATTTATGCGTATGAATAAAAATAAGATAATATCAATTTATTATAGGATTCTCCTTTTATCGGATTAAAAAATAATAAGCTTAATATGTTGCTCGGTGAAATAGTTATAGAATTAAGCAAGATGATAAACTTTACCATCGAAATATTAGAACCTGTCGATGCTTATGGCAGTTGGAACAAGGAAAATGAAACTTGGAGCGGTGTGATCGGTCAATTGATCTCCGGAGAAGCTGATATAGGTGTTGCCGAATTCACAGTTACAACTCGAAGACTCGAAGCCGTAGATTTCACATTGCCATTTATACTTTCACGAAATCGTCTTTATATGAAAGAACCGAGCGGTGCTTCGATTCAGTGGTCTGCATATTTCAAGGTTTATTCTTCGAAAAATGTTCAAAATGTCTAATTTACTAACACTCGTTTATCACTCGATACTATTTATTTAATTATATAGATGTATATATATATTTGTTTTCTATATTACACTTTTCAGAATTACGACGATAATCATAATGATGGTTTATTTATTAAAAAATCTTCGAAATAATTATTTTATTGTGTTCATCCTATCGTTTGATGATTTTGGATTGAATTATATATATAAATTTCTTTTCTAGACTTTTAGTTTTGGAATCTGGACAATGTTAATCCTAGTAATAACGACAACTCCCATTTTATTGACCGTGATTAAAACAAAAGGTTCCTTCTCTGGATCTCTTTTATCAGAAAATTATATTCACGTGTGGGGTATTTATTGTCAACAGGGATTAGCAGGTACACGAAGCGCGAAATGATAAATAAGCTAAAGCACTTTGCGAATTTTCTATTATTATACGCTTTCAGAATTTCCGACCGAGCCATCTTTACGTCTGGCTTTCATCTCCATCTTCGTCTCGGCTATAATAGTCTCGGCTGCTTACTCGGCTTCGTTAATTAGCTTCTTGACCGTGACCACAGGGAGTTTACCTTTTTCCAGTCTCGACGATTTCGCCAACACTCGCTCGTACCATTTGATTGTTTTTGGCAATAGCGCCGATTACGACATGTTTCTAGTAATTCCATCGTATAATAATTATGATTAGACAGATCCAACATTTTTCTTTTTTTTTTTTTATCTATTTTTTGTTGTCCTTTACGTCGGTTTCTTGTTTCTTGATATTAAAAAAAAAAAAAAAGAAAAAAAAGGAAAAAGAAATCAATTATATTTTTACTCCATAATTATTTGCAGAATGCGAAAGACGAGGTCATTATAAAAATGATGACTTTAATGAAGCCGAAAAGACAATTACCAACTAGTTTGCACGATGGATTCGATCAGGTACACAAACGAGAATAATATTAATAAACAATAATTATCTATTCTATCGTGATTTATTAATATTATCGAATTGTTAAAAAGATTAATATTGCTCTAAACGTTCGTCGAAGCGAAATATTACCAGATTGTTCCTATTAAACGAAGTTTATATTTTTTCCACGTAGGTATGCCAAGAGAAAGTGGCGTTCTATACGACCGAAGAAATGAAAAAGACAATAAATCTTTATCTATCTTGTAAGGTTAATTATATAGAAACTGGTAGATCGGATAGTTTAGCAATGACCTTACCGAAGGATAGCCCTTTCAAAGGCATAATAAATTATCAGTAAGTAATTAACAAGAACATAAAAGAGATCTACTATCACGATTAATGATTTCATCGATAATGATTTATCTCAATCTTCTTATTTTTATTTCTTTTCTTTTTCTTTCTTTTTCTCTCTAGCTTGCAAAAATTCATAGACAACGGTATAATGAATCGTTTGAGAGGATTGTTCGTTATACAAACAAGTTTGTCGAAAACTAGTCACACTGCAGTCAGTTTATGGGGTATTGCACCAATTTTGGCAGTACTCAGTGGCGGTACAATATTAGGTATTATCATTCTAATAATGGAGAGGACCTATTATTATTTTAAAATCAAGAAAGAGTTTTCGAAATCTGATTTTAAAAGATTATACAACGGATTTAACGTTCTAAAGTCTCCTGATATCAAGCAAATTGATAAGAACTACATATTGGAAAAGTTGAACAGAGCTCAAAAAATTAACGAGTTCAAACCATCGATTAATTATTTCCCGTGATGTCTAAATTTTTAATTAAAAATAAAAAATAGATTTATCGTGACAGCCTCGGAAATAGTAAATCGATCGAGACACGACCTTCTGATATATCTCTTTCTTTCATTTTCTTTTTTTCTTCTTCTATTTTTTTATTTTTTTTTTTTTTTTTATTTAAATATTTAAACGGATAACATTAGCGCTTAACAAATTCATTTATAACGTGATCGTTCAAAGTTTCTTTATTTATTATATATTTATCTAATAAAGTTAATCGGTCCTTTTAAATTAATCATGCGTGCGTAAACACACACACACACACATACATATATATATATATATATATGTATATGTATATATTGTTCACAAAAAAATATTATTCTATAAAGAGTATATACAAAAAAAGAAAGATGAAAAAAGAAAAAAAAAGAAAGGAAACTCAAGAAGCTACGTATTTTATTTCATTATATATGTATGTATACCGATGTCGGGCGTGAAATCGCTTTCACTTTATGCAGTAGCAACATCGTCTTTTCCAAGGCAATAATTAATTACAAATACATATAGATTTCCGCATATCGTTTCTCTCGCGCAAATATGTATTTAAAGGGAGACCGAGGCCGTACCAACGGTTATCCGTTATTTGGTTGTCAGTCACGAAAGAAAATAATATTCAAATAATATTCATCGTGCACGTTTCAATTCAACCTGAGCCTTGTCATTGCGCTTGGTCAGAATTAATTTGAAAATTGATCGTCTAGCACCGAACTATACGACACGTACTATACGATTCGTTTGGAGAGAAACAGAGACAGAGACAGAGACCGAGAGAAAAAGAGAGAGAGAAAGAATATGAATAGAGAATTCTCAACAATTTAGATTTTATCATCACCGGACTATAATTACTAGAAAATATGTTCCTTTCTCAAGAGAAGCGAGTGAGCGGGGTAGAATGAAGAGGAAAAACAAAGGGACCTTCGTTTCGTTCAATCGAGATCTACGATTTCATAAATTTTTTTCCTTTATTATTTTATTAACGCTTCATCTACGTTGAAATTAATGAGAGAGTTTTTCTTTCTTTCTATCTTACTTTATTTTATATTATTAATACATGTTAATCAACGTAGAAATTAATAAGACTGTTTTACTGCTCTTTTTTTTTTTTTTTTTTTTTAATACTTTGTTCCTTCCTTCCTCTCTTTATTTATTTATTATTTATTTATTTTTTTCTTTCGTCTCTTCTCATTATCTCTCGAAAGCATTTTCTATCTGGCTATATGTTTTAAGGATACTTTCATTTAATTTTATAGATGGTTTTTCAAAGATACATAATAATAACACGAAGATAATTATATAAGATTTCAAATTATACTTCTGGATTTTATTTAAGTATAGACGATACGAAGAGATAGATATTAGATAGATAGAGTGAAATCATAAAAACGTCTTTGACCCACGACCTTTGGAGAAATTCGCCCACGTGACTTCTTCCCACGCGAGAGATGCAATGAGCCATGTCTACAATCTCTGATTTATAATAATACAAATGCTTGCTTACGTTGCTTTACAGATGTCACGATTATGTCTAATCGAAAACAGCAGCACACACGCACGTACAAACATACAGACATACAAACGCACACACGGAACAGACAACGAATGAATATACATACGTAGTAATTAATTCTGATTAAGACAATTAATTAAAGATAATAATAATCGGCAATAGCAGATAACCGATCTATCGATCATCGATAATTAATATTTACGACGCGTTAAAAAAGTTAAAATTGAAAGAAAAAAGAATAGTTTGTAATTTTTCTGCGCACGAACGCACAAAGATGTACAAAGATAATAAATATCTATAATTATAATTTCAATTTATTAGTATTATTAAGATAATTTGTTAAACGCAATAGATTACCGATCTATCGATCGTCAATAATCGATATTATCGAACGACGCTTTAGAAAAACTTTCCGTGATTGAAAGGAAAGAGACGAATAAAAGAATAAAATAATAAAACAAAATAAAGAAAAAGTGGAAAAGAAAAGGACTTAAATTTTTTTCTGCAGTTAGAAGCGCATCGGTGGTCAGTGTGCAGTGCGTTACGCGCTCAGGTGAGACGAGCTATCGCTCGAGCTACCACCGGATATGGAGAAGCACGCGCTGTGTTTCCGTTTTCTGCATGACCGGAAGTGACCTTTAGCTCATTAAGAAAAGATACACGTCGATCCCTTGGCCATAGGCATTGAATATAACTGTACGTGCAATTCTATTCGATCCATCTCTATTCTCTGTGTCTTTATGTGTCTCTCTGTGTCTGTCTCTCTCTCTTTTTCTTAAAAAAAAAAAATTAATAATAACAATAATAACAATAATAATAATAATTATTATTATTGTATGCAATTTAACAAGAATTATTTTAAAAAAAAAAGGAAAGAAAAGAATCGAAGAAGATTATCTTTCAGAAATTTACAATATATTTCTTTAACTTAAATCTAATACATATGTGTGATATACCTTCATACGATATTTCAAATGGATTAATTAAATAAATAAATTTATCTATATAAATTTATATAATATTATGTATTATATAATTAAATAAGTACATTTATATTCTTCAAAATTGAACAACACTTTGATTGCGTTAATTTAATCTTGTTTAGATAAATGAATAGGTATCATCACGTGATAGATATTTTTCATGTATAAAAGCAATACGATAGAATTCATTAATTTGTACATCAATTCGCGTATGTATCTCTAATGTAATCAACGTTATTAATTAAATTAAGTTATCAACTTCTTTTTCCTTTTTTCGTTTTGTTCTTTCCGTCGAATCAACGCGAATTGATGATAAATAAATTATCCGAACGAAATGTATGTTATCTACGAGATTAAATCTAAAAACCCACATCAACTTGTATATCTTTGATTTAATAAAATAATAATAATATTACATTAATTTTTTGATTTTGTTTTCTTATTATTTTTCTTTTTTTAATTTTTCATACAACTAAACAAACAAACATACATCCGATCGTTTACTGCCTTACAAAATCTTTTCTCAATGATTTATATCTTTTATTTTTCGTTTAAAATAAATTCTTTTTGTTTGAACAAACTAACTGTATTCTTGGATATTGTTCTCCGTCTATGAAATTAACTGTAAATCGATAACGAACACGTTAAAAATAATTATCATCGTCCTCGCTCGAAAGAGTTATACAGTAATGAGTATTGCTGTCGAAGCACGTGGCCAAGAGCCATTGCTGGCACGTTGTGTCATCTCTGGGCGAGCCCAGAATGCTATTATCTTTGGTGCAAGCATGTTGCTAACAGAAAGAAAGAGAGAGAGAGAGTGAGAGAAAAAGAAAAAAAAGAGAGACGAATAGAGTCAAACAAACGATTCGATATATACCTTGTCGCAAGAATAATTGCGAACTAGGAAACGATAATATATATATGTGTGTGTGTGTATGTATATGTACATATATATATGTATGTATGTACGTATGTATTTATGTATTAGTATATACATATATATATATATATATATATATATATATTAGTCGTGTTAATGACGAAGAAGATAAAAAGAAAACAAAAAGATAGGACGATAACAATGGGCAAACTAACTAAAGATATGTGTAATGCTTATTCTTCGAAAATAAAAAAAAAAACCAAGAAAAAAAAACAATTTTTCTTTTAAATACTTTCGAAACAAATGTTAATACTTGTCCCGTAGAAATAATTACATATGTATTTTTTAAGAAGATAATTACTATTCTGACTGTCGTGATGTTTGTATGAAAATAAAAAAATATTGTTTCCATTGAAAATACAGAAAAATAAAAAGACCTTTTATATAGAAATATAATCAACGTTTTAACATCTTTCTCGAACGCTCTCTGCACTCTGCTCTTTTCACGTTTTAGATATATCACGTTCGAACTTTCAAAGTATTCTATCTAAAAGTTCAACGTAGGAGTAAATATCCGTGATTTTCACTTTCAGACCGTAATGGCATCATCATACAACAAACGAACTGCCGCCGTTTAACGATCTCGTGCTGGATCGACGTTTTCCAGTTAATTCGATCGTTCGTATTTTTCTTTCTCTCTCTCTCTTTCTTTCTTTCTTTCTTTCTTTTTTTCTTTTTTTTTCTTCCTTCAAATCGATTATTATTTTTATTATTTTCTTCTTTTTTTTTTTATTTTAATTACCTAAGTACTTCCTGATTTCTTCTTGGAATAATAATTATATTTAAACTGCAACAATTTCGAATACACGGACTCCATATATACCTTGTTGAGAAGCTACTGTTATACGATTGGTGTTAGTAACGAGTACAAATTTTGTCCATAAACGTTCTACGATAATTGTCTTAGATATGTAGAAACAATGAGCTAATCGATAATAATGTCAAGAGAAATAGCAAGTGAAGAAACAATAGTTAAAATGATACGGCTCATTGAGTTCTTTACAAACGAACATAAAAATTGATGATTGTCGATGATGATCTCGACGATCATATTGGGGACGATGATGACGAAAACGAAAGGAGTTAGTAAAAAAGAAATATATATATATATATATATATATATATATATATATATATACACTGGATTGCCCTAATAAGAAACATCGAATTTTTTATTTATATCTAATTGAAACAACAATAATATTTCAATAAACATCAAGAATATCTAAATAAGAATATTTAAATAAATGATATAGTATATATAAAAGTAATAAACACACACACACATACACACATATATATTTATTATTCTGTTTTTACTGAAAATTAAGAAATTATTTATTTTTCGACCAACCCGATATTATTATGTTATCATATATGAATAATATATATTTTTTTCATATTATTATACATAAGAAATATATTATTTATTTACATATTATATATATAATAAAAATTCTGATATTTTTTATTGATCAATTGAATACGTACGTATATCGTACATCCAAGTTATCGATTATTTGAAGAAAGTTTCTTTCGTAACCAAAAAGGAAAAATTTTAAACGACAAGAGAGACGTTCATTCTATGTTAAGACGAGTCTCATTTTATCTCAAAATATTCGTGCTCGTTGAGATTTGACGATTCGTGGGCGTACTCTTTGCTCTCCGTTTCTATTATACCCTTTTTCTTCTCTTTCTTCTTCTTCTTCTTCCTCCTTCTCTTTTGACTTCACTCTTTCTCCAAATATTTATCCCCTTCTCGAATCTCAAAATACGTTGTATTCTTGTTAAGTGGAAAGATCTACTAAGAGTTTAACAGAATAAGGTTTACTTAGAAAATCCGAAAGGTTCACCGGGCACAAATTAAAATAGGCTTTTCAATAAAATAAGAAATATATTTTTTCTGGAAATACTTATCCTTTTTTTTTTATGCCATCCCTATAAAATTTTCTTTTTACATATCGGATATATAAAGAAATTAAAAAACTAAAAAAAAAAAAAAAATAAAAGAACCAAAGAAAAATATTTCTACTTTCCTATATAAATAAATAAATATAATAAACATTCCTCCCTTCTCCTTCTCTCACAAAAACACAAAAACAATTTCATAGAAACTTCTTTCTAACAAACCTGCTTCATTATTTCATATCTTAGTCAATTAATGATTAAAATAATAAAACCTAAAGAAGAAAAACCTAAATCGAAAAAGTCCAAATAGGGTAAAACAATCGTCGAAGAGACGACGAATTCTAGGGAATAATAATAACGAAACGCATCTTGTAGAGCTAGATAGATAGATATATAGAGAGAAAGAAACAAAGAGAGAGAGAGAGAGAGAGAGAGAGAGAGAGAAGACATACACAAGTAAACAAACACAGAGAGATAGATAGAAAGAAAAAGAGAAAGAAAGAAAAAGAGAGAAAGAGAGAGAGAGAGAGAGAAGATGAAGATGAATAAAGAGTCGGTTCGTCTATCTCTCAATGCCATGCAGAGGCTTCTACTACCCACGTATACCGGGTGTCGCGTGGGTGCTCCCGCGAAGCAGCTAGTGTGCTCGTGGCACGTGGTAGTATAGTTGAGAGAAGGGGTGAGAAGGAGAGAGAGGGAAGCAGTCTTTCCATACCCCACTCGTTTTACCGTCTCCTTGTTGAAAGGAAAGGAATGGAAAGGAAACGAAGAGAGGTGTAGTACCTATAGACCACAGCTGGCGTGCCCGTAAACGCGATTACGTTTCGCGTCTGGCAAACCCATTCAGTCCTTCTCACGACACGACACGACCGCGTCGAGAAACTCGCCGAGGAAACTTGGCTCGCTCGAGAGAGAAAAAGAAAGAGAGAGATAGATAGAGAGATAGATAGAAAGATAGAGGATAGAGATAGATAGACGGAAAGAGAGAAAGAGAGAGAGAGAGAGAGAGATATGTATATATATATATATATAAGGTGCATTTTATATTTTTTTATACATATATATACATATATGTTTTTTATGTGAAACATTTTTGGTTCGTTGTTGTTTCTTTTATCTCGTTTGTTCTTTTTTTATTGTGTGTTCGTTTTCCTCCTTTTTTTTGTGCACTTCTCCTCCGCCGTCAACCTTCCGAGACAAAAATTTCGTACGTTGTTGTCAATGATCCTTTTTTTTTTATTTTGTTTTTTCTTCGTCTCTTGTTTCTTGTCTTTCTATCTTTTCTTTTTTTCCTCCAACAACTTGCGTCTCCGTGAGTCATTTAAACATTAAAGTAGACCGATAATAAAACGGACAAGTTGGTGCAACGTGACGTTCGATATTTTTGTTCTCATTCGTTTTTTCTTCTTACTCGAATTTTTCGAATCTATCTTCTCGTTCTCCTTTCTCTCGTGAACGACATTTTCTCTCTTTCTTTCTTTCTTTCTTTCTTTCTTTCCATTTTCTTTTTCTTCTTTCTTTTTCCTTTTTTTTTTCTTTTTTTTGATCAAATCTTTTTATACCAGAAGATATATAAGTGGTCGTGTTGATTCGAGCGTTACGGAATCAAAGTGACAACTCTCCGTCGTTGGGATTCTAGAACGGTGATCTTACGAGAGTTGCAAGACTGTTAGATACGTCGTCTCATCTTTATCGTCTACCCTCGAGAAATTTGACGAACGTTCGTTCTACTTGGAAACGCGACTCGTGAGAGTGAAGAAATCACGAGAAGACCGCGACCGAGACGGCAGACCGAAAGTACTTCGTGAAATCTGATGAACGTGAATCCATTCGGAAAATTAGAATCTAATCGTGTTAGACACTCGATCATAACTTTATACGAGGTGAGTTGGTCGCAAAGACGTTTCTTTTTGTTAAGTATCTTTCTTTTTTTTTTCATGGATATTAAGTGGCATAAAAAAGAAAAAAACGTATCGATTTTCTGATCTCGATATTACTAACACACGCATGAATACGCACGGACGCATAAATTGTCTAACACGTATTATCGATTTTAACGAATTATCGATTCCATGCATCTTCTTATGTACGCGGAGAAGCGAAAGTTTTTAATAAATAAAACGAGAGACACACACTCATTACATTAATTCAACGCACGAAGAAACGTTTCTTCAACGATTTCGTTTTTCATTAAATATCATGATAAATACAATTTCTCTATTACTTCTAATATATTTCTTCTCAAGTTTCTAAAAAAAGAAAAAGAAAAAAAGAAAAAAGGTGAAGTAGAAATAAATTATACGCCAAAGGATTAAATAGAAAATTGAATTCAATCGACTTAGATTATCGAAGATTATTATCTCGTGTTAAAAAAAAAAAAAAAAAAAGAAGAGAAAAGAAAGAAACGTTTGCTCGTTATCCTTTTTTACTGAAATTTTTACATTTGTTTTTCTTTTCTCTTTAACGAATCGCAAAACGATTAGCGTCGTATTTAAAAAATAGTTAAAGAAAGATATTCAAGGACATCTTTTTTATATCTCGATCACTCGATATTTATTACTCGTTTTAAACGTCCTCGATATCCTTCGTAATATGTTCCAGTTCGCGCGTTCGCGTTCTGTTGCCGAGTGCATTCAATATCGAATCATCAAATCATCGTCGATCTCTCAAATGCGATCGATTCTATTCGAATTCATTGATTGAAAGAGGAGACAGAGGATACACGATCGAGACCACCCTGATGTTATCATGATTTTTCATCATCGTCCTCCTTAGTGAACCTTAATCGAAACATAAATTATGCGCTCGATCGCGCGTAAACGAAACCTCGAAATAAGGAGATGCGCTTTTCTACATCGTTTTTTTACATTACGAAGGAAGCAAAAAAAATATGACGCGTTTTTTAAAGAGAGAGAGAGAGAGAGAGAGAGAGAGAGAGAGAGAAAGAGAGAGAGAGGACATCTGCATAACCAGAATCGACGTTAATCGTATAAACCTCACGTATTCAATTTTATCTATGTCTCATATTTTCTATACTTTTTTTTCTTAACTTTATATTTAATAACAATATTATTTTCAAACCGTCTGTATATGTCTTGTTTTTCATTTTTTGTTTTTTATTTTGTTCATCGGAAGATCTGAAAAAATTAATAATGCCGTGCAATGTATCACGGATGTAATCATCGTAATATAAAAAATAAAAAAAGTACTTACCATTCATAAAATCTGATTTCAAAGCATTGCTGTATTATCCCATAAAATCGCATGTGTCGTGTAGATGAATAAATCCCATGCTATCGGGTATGAAAATTTAAAGAAAAAAGAAAAAAGAAAGAAAGAAAGAAAAATAAAAAAAGAAACCCAAAATGAAATTAAATGAATAAGTAAACAAAAAGATAAATAAATAAGGAGATGGAAAGAAAAAGAAGAAAAGAGAGAAAAAAAAAAGGAAAAATTCGACAAGTCGTAAGGAGATATATC
Organism: Vespula pensylvanica; assembly: GCF_014466175.1. Classification (NCBI taxonomy): domain Eukaryota; kingdom Metazoa; phylum Arthropoda; class Insecta; order Hymenoptera; family Vespidae; genus Vespula; species Vespula pensylvanica. Next base: position 1,477,875 of record NC_057690.1, on the reverse strand, counting down.
ATACATGCGTACACACGTAAATACGTAAAGTCAGATACAATAGACATTGTTCCGTATTAAATATCATACCAGTTGTAAACTTCCCGTTGTAAGTGGGGTTATTGTAATTGGAAAGAGTATAATGACCGATAATTATTCCAAACATAGGGAATAATTCGCGAGAATAAATATACGGGTATGTACAGCATACGTGGATAATTTTGCGGATTTACCTAAGAGAAAATCATGTTGAGGAAAAAGGAATACAAGTTGCTGGTAAAACGGATTTAACGCGTTCAACGAGATGGAATATCGGTCGTAACGTTCCTCTAATGGAAAATGCATGAACTTTGTTTTTGTTACAGAGAGTTAACGAGAGAATCGCTGTCGGCGTATAGAGATTTCCGTTATTAGGATTCTTCGAGCGAAGCGAAGAGCAAACGAGCGAACGAGCGAGCTAGCAAACGAGAAAGAGAAAGAGATTCAGATCGAGAGATCAGAGAGAGATCGAGAGAAAGAGATAGATGGATAGATGAAGAGATAGATAGATAGGTAGATAGACAGATAAATAGATAGAGAGAGAAAGAGAGAAAGAGAGAGAGAGAGAGAACAGCTCAACGCATCGAGGTCGGGATGTATATTACACACATACACACACACACACACATACGTACATATATATACATACGTAGATACGTATATACATATATCGTAGACAATCGAGTGCAACGCTGTTATTTTTCAAATCGCGTGCGTTACAGTACGCCTCCTATCGAAACGCATCGTCCGTAACGCATCGGAGGTACGTAATTGTTAAGTTATTTCGCTTCGCGAGCTAGCCTCCTTTCATTATTATTACCAAGCCTTATTAATTATGATCGATAGATACATATACGTATATATGTAGGTATATATATACGTATACAGTACGCACTTGATCGAGATTATCATCTAAGGTTTTTATTCCGAGCTCGCTCTTGTAGAGTGAAAAATAGAGATAAAAGGAAAAAGAAAGAAAGAAAGGAAGAAAGGAAGATAATTGATAGGAAAGATATATGTATGGAAGTGTTAAATCAATCACTTTCTTCAATATTTTATATATATATATATGTTTCTGTGTATGTGTGTGTATAAACAAATTATAATATATAAGGAGTAATCTTTTTGTTCTAATTAAACTTAGAAAAAAAAATCCGAGATGGTGATCAATCGAGATAAGTATAGAAACATTGATCTTTCTTTTTTTATTTAGAAATATTTCATTCACATTTTCCTATAATATCCATCCATTCATCTATCTATAGAGAGAAAATTTTATAAAAAAAAAAAAAGAAAAAAATATCGTTCCGAACGAATTAACTGTCTCAAAAAAAAAAAAAGATATAAGAAAGAGAACAAAATAAAATAATGAAGAAAATAATAACACTTTAATATGCGATTTATATTTATATAATTTTTAATTCTTCTCTTTTTTTTTTCTCCCATGAAAGCTTGTGAAAATAAAGCTGACGGAACTTCGACCTAATATACATATAAAACGATCTTCGAAATCTTCTTTTGAACGTTCTTCGCGATATGTCGTTTTCCTTTCGTATGGCCTTACCCTTTCTCACAATTTACTTCGACACAATCGCTTCGAGGCCAGCAGGAAATATATCCCAGTAATGAATACATACATATATATCGCTTACGGAAATATAAGATAACATTTTCTCATGCGAATAAATTTTCACGATTTTTTGCCGTTTTCTTCTTCTCTTCTTTTTCTTTTTTTCCTTTTTTTTTTTTTATTCGACGAAATGAAAACCATGACGCACGAATGTATTTATAAAGAAATTGGATCCGAGACATAATCTATCATATTATAGATATTATTACGTTTATATATATATATATGTGTGTGTGTGTGTGTGTGTGTGTGTAATAGATATATATAGGCTCACATTTGTTACAATTTTCTAATAGACAAATTACAATCTCATCGAGCATTTATACGAATTAATATTATTATTAAAACAAAGTAAATCCTTTTTTTTCAATTTACATTAAGACAGTTCACATCGTATTCACAACACGTGTTATCTGCAACTATGCATCGTATTGTACAAATACACAAACAATTTATATTTATACATTATATACATATATACATTCGTGTACATTTGACACAAAATAACGACTGACACTGTTTGCCGATCTAATCTAATATTCTCACACATCATCAGAAACATCCGTAATAAAGCGAGCAAAAGAGACATAAAGAAAGGAAGAAAGAAAAAAAAAGAGAAAAAGAAAAAATAAATAGAGATATACAATTTACGTTGTCTTCGTATAACGGATTCTTCATTGACGTAAATCAATAACCGTCAGATCGATAGATCGACCATTCTATCGATCTATCTATCGATCGTGCGTTCTCTCTTACAAGAGACCCGTAACAATCGTTCCGGACGATCGACCTCGGTGTCCATTTATGGCAACTTAGATCGTTCCAATCTCTCTCTCTCTCTCTCTCTCTCTCTTTCTCTCTCTCTCTCTCTCTCTCTCTCTCTCTCTCTCTCTTTCTTTCTCTCTATCTCAGTAAGTCTCTTTGAACGTGTAATTAGAACGTGCAATAGTCGTACCGGGATTAGAGTAATTAGAATATGTACGGGTGGTACGTACTTGACACAACTATTTGACGAGTTTCACGACTATAGAACGTTTAACGCATTCACTCGTAAATACTTACACGCGTTAAGCATATGCACACCTACACATACATATATATACATAAATACATATATACATATATGTAAGCATTTGATGTTTCGCGTGTCGCAAGATGGCCAGGTCGCTGCCTACATGGTGACACCCACCTTCCATAAAACCTTCGCTTGTATATATGGATGTGTATATACATATATACGTGCATACGTGCATACTTATGTATCCGTGTATGTATATATGTATAATACGTATCTACGGACGTTGACGTGGTTCGAGCTTAATTCACGCCGATTAACGGTCATGCGAATAAAAGTCGGAGTCTTACCCACGTCTTTTATTCGACGAACGGCTACTTAAGTGATAATAAAGCGGTATAAGACGCGTTTAAAGGCGCGTTTTAAACGCATTCATAGCGCCAACCGTACCTACTTTTCTTCGTTCCTCTCGTTTTATACCTTTCTTTGCTTTTTTTTTGTTTTGTTTAATAACATCCTTTAAATAAACGAAAAAATTGTATGTATGTATGTATGTATGTATGTATGTATGTATGTATGGTAGAAGAACGACGATCATCTTTAGTTTTTTCTCTTTCGTTATCACTCCTGGATTAATAGGTATCATAAATCCTTTAAAACGTTATCTCGAACGCAACGAAGAAATCCGGTATTTGACCCGATATACATGCCGGTCAATGTGCTAATTGTTTAAATACAATCTTTTTCTTTTCCTTTTTCTTTGATTCGATTCGATTCGATTTTCTATCATTAATTATCTTTTACATCTATATTTATATTTTTATTAATATGTGTAAAATGTGTATCTTTGATATACGAGTTTTTACCTTTTCTCTTTAGTTTGTTTCATTTTTTTGTTTGTTGTTTTATAGAAAGCAAGACGTCGTTATGCGATTATGGCCTGTTGATAAATCGAAAAGATCGATCGAAGCGTCAGTTGGAAGAAGATGGTCTATAGAGGTAGCTTGCAAACCGACGATCCAAGAGATGCACCGAAATTGGTCAGAATGTCGCCACTTAGAACAAGCAGACCGAACGGTCCAGTTTCTAATACTTATGGAACCGCAACGGGAATTAAAAATACGTATCATGGAGCATACATCGGCCCTATCGATGCGAATCGTGCGAAACTTATCGAGGAGAGAAGATTGGGTCGTGAGAGGGATATCGAATCGGTTGAAAAGGTGATAATGAGAACTACGGGAATGAAAATCGGTGCACCGAAATTGCGTAATATCAGTCAAATTCGAGAAAGCGTGTTCGTCGATCCAGCGTTAATGCCTATGGATCAAATCGGTAAATCCGACGTGAGATGTCGTCCGAAAACTATAGCGATTGGATTAGAGGAGTCTAACGTTAGGGTCGCCAGGGTACAGAGTTCCATGTTGGCCGATCTGAAGGATCTCGAAAGACTCCGGAACACACCGCCGTCTCAAAGAAATATTAAAACTACGAAGAAATTGGATAAAAACGAGACGAGATCGTCTACGTCTAATTTAAAGAAAAATCCGTCGGGTAATTCTGCGAAAATACGATCGGACATTATGAGAATACAACAGATGTTCCAGATACCAGATAATAATACCAAACCGACGTTGAGGAATACTCAAGAGAGGAAGTCGAGGGTCGAGCTCGAGAAGGATGATAAAAAGTTTACTGGCGAGATCAACAGGACACGTTTGCTGGCCCAAAAGCTCTTGGAGGCGTCTCGAAATAACCGGGATGCCTTGAAGGATCGTTACGGTAATACCAAGAACGCATCCTCGAACAAACAACATCAGACGAGGGAAGTTAATGGTAAAGTCCCGTGTAAGCAGACTACCAACCAACAGAATAACGTTGACTCCAGGCAAACCAAAACGGAGAGAATCGAAACGAGTTTGAACGAACCGCAACCACGTCCACCGTTACGTAAGAGAAGAGACTCGAGGAATCGGGTTAATGACAATACCAACGTTAATCGTACGGTGGAAGATAAAAACGATATTACGAGAGAAATAATCGACGATAAAAAAGATACATCGGGTTATTCGAGCGAACGCGAATATAATGCCGTCCAAGTGAACTCGATTGTTGGACAAGGGTTGGAAAGGCCGGACATATTGGACGGACTTTTGAAGGAGTCCGATCAACAAATGGCGAACTTGAAGACGGATTTGTTAGGGGATAGAGGAAGATCGAGGAGTCATTGGAGAGGATTCGTACAATCGATGAGGCTGCACGACGTTGAGTTGCATTCGGATAGCGAGGATCAACGAAAAGGTAATCTTTTGATCAACATTATAATCGAAGTTAACGTACGTCGATTAACATGCGTTAAATAATATAATTAATTTCGTTGAGAGATTATCGAATATTTGACAGATGCATAGATATATTTGCGCGCTTATACATATCCCAGGTATATTGTCTATATATACTTGTGCGTATGTCTGTATGTGTGTGTCTGTATATACCTAAGCTTACGCTTACAAGAACGATTTTACGTTGTGTTTGATTGGATTAGCAACGTTAGACGAGATGTTTAAAATTACGGTACAACTGGCGTGGCCATTAATCCCTTGCCCCGTGGCACCCCTATTTTTAGATGCCCGCACTCTCTCACTCTCGGCTCGTTCGCTCACTCCCGTTAACTAGTGCAGGTCAGGGTGGTGTGTGCCTTAACATATGTCCCTACATATGGATTTGGCGGGAGAAACAACCACGTCCCTTTTCCTTTTCTCGTGTCGCAGGAAAAGGCACGGAATGACAAGCCAGTCAGCCAGCCATCCAACCAGCCAACCAGCCAACCAGAGTTAACCAGCCTTCTCTTGCTTACGAATTCGTTCAGAAAATTAGCTATGATTAATTTCGTATCTTGGATATAAATGTCGTATCCGTTTATATCCTCCAGGAGATTGGAAGAGAAAGAGAGAATGAGAAAGAGAGAGAGAGAGAGAGAGAGAGAGAGAGAGAGAGAGAGAGAGAAATAGAGAGGGATACACAAGAGAGCCCGTTAATTTTATCTTCGTTTTGATTCCTCCGCGATGAAAGTGCCGTAAGCCGAGCCTAGCCTTCCCTCGTTCCTTTTTTAAGCTTTTAAGTGTCCTTATCTACGACTTCATCCACGTACAGACATACGACCGGATCGTACTCTATCTCTAGTTGCAAGCGAGTTCGGATAACAGGATAACTCTGGATAGAACGAGTTTGAATATCTTACCATAAATTCACCCATAAGGATGCTATCCAGTGTCCTTTGAAATAACATCGCGAGGAGATTAGAACGAAAGATGGAAGAGTAAAGAAACGCAGATAGATAGAGAGAGAAAGTAAACTTATACTTTGTACATACAAGACATAAAAAAATGTATATACATATATAACGATTATGTATATCATCAGAAAGTGAATAAAAGCGTATTCATCGGTGAAACTTTTCAATGTTAAATTTGCTTTTATTTCGAACGAGACTCGAACGTTCGTTACGAAGTTACGAGTTAACTAAAGTTCGATCTATACGGGTCAGAAAAATATCAAAGGAAATGTTAAATACTATGTGCGGGCTATGTTACTTTCGTAGCTCTCTAGTTGTAGATGAGAGCAGTATAGATCGATCGATGTATGGATCGTTCGGTGACTCCATACTTTTAATGTCACGTTTTCCTTTAGAAACAGAGAGGTCTCTCAATGCGAATCGTTCCTCATGCGGATTCTCACGAACTGCACGGAGGGAAAGTTCCTTCGATAAACGAGAAGGACCTTAGTATAATATATATATATATATATATATATATATATATATATATATATATATATATATATATATATATATATGATATACATGGATTATAGGTATGTTACAGTACCGCATTTATACGTGTATTATATTTGTGTAGAAGGATGAACCATGTACTTATATACTTATTTACTTATTTAGTTACTTACTTACTTACTTACGTACATTAATAGCACGACGACATGCAATCATTTTTGTTTGTTGTTCGAGAGTAAAATTACTCTTGGGTCGAATCGATAATTAACAGACTAACTCGTACTTCGCTAATGCATACAATTTTTTTATTTGTTATTGTTGCTGTTTTCTTTTATTTTTTTTCTCTCGGTAAATCCTCAAAACTTTTTTAAGTATTTATAACCGATTATGAAATTTTTCAATCCTTTTTTCTTCTTTTTTTTTAATTAAATTTCTTTTCACATTGTTAATGTCCTCTGCTAAATTTCATGCATATATTAGTTATACATACATACATATATATATATATATATATATATATATATATACATTATTGTTTACCTTCATTAACATATTTCTAAATCTTTTGTCGATTTAATTTTATAAATATACGTATTTCTAAAAACTCATAATTAAAGTAATACAAAAGAAAAAAAAATGAAAAAAGGAATCGAGTCTTACCGAGTCGGGCATTTAGCGCAAAAAGTGTAGGGATAATCGGAAACACTATGAAGTCACAGTCTCCCCACGATAAGGTTTCCGGTAGCGATCGATCGGCACGTTTCTCTTCTACTTTTTTTTTTTCTTTCTTTATCTTCCGATGCGTTTCCTCTCGGCATACATCCGAAATATCCGGATTCTCATCCCCCATACAACACACACACACACACACACATACACATACATACATACACACAGAAAACGCATACATATAAATACATATATATGTATATATATATATACACATATATATATACACACACACATATTATATATACACATAGGCGGTGTCGGCCCTTGCCCTTGAGTCTACGCCCTAATATTGATCTGAGTTCCTCTTTTCTGCCCCACCATGTTCTCACCACCATCACCATCACCATCACCATGGTGGTGGGCCTATATACTATATACTCGTTCATACTGTGCGTATCTACAACATACATACACACATATATACATACATACATACAATGAAACGCATCGTCGTTCTCTCTCTCTCTCTCTTTCTCTCTCTCTACCCCTCTCTTTCGTCTCTTCTTTCTCTTCCTCCTCCTGTCCCAGTACATAACCAATCGGTGGTACCATCCGTCCCCATATGCCACCGATGTGTTGCTCGCTCTCAGTGCAAACCTAGCTGTCAAACGGTCAACACTTTCCAGACGACCGAATCTATCTAGTCGTGAAACGTTGAATCGTCTCCTATCTCTTCTCTTTTTCTTTTTTTCACTCCTTTTTCTCTTTCTCTCTTTATTTCTCTCTCTTTTCTCTCTCTCTCTCTCTCTCTCTCTCTCTCTCTCTCTTTGTCTCTCTCTTTCTCTCTCTGTGTTTCTCTGTGTTTCTCTCTGTTTTTCTCTTTCTCTCCGACTGCTATCGTCCATTACGGCGCACGATAGCTCGCGCTCGATCCCTCCGGCTCGAAAAAGATGTCAGTACAGATGTGACCACGCGACTGGGATACACGCGTTCCGAGTCCCTTGGAGATGGTTCTCTGCGACGTTTGCGATCAGAAAGGTAATAACATTAGTTTCTATTTATTTATAATCTATTATCCTGATATCTCTTCTTTTCAATCTTTATTTATATTATTTCTATTACTATATCTTTGTATATAGTATTAACGTGTATTTCCATACACAAACACACACACACACACATATATATATATATATGTTTGTGTTTATTTGTAGAAAATATTTTGTTGAAAGAGAGAGAAAGAGAGAGAGAGAGAGAGAGAGAGAGAGAGAGAGAGAGAGAGAGAGAGAGAGAGAGAGATAAGGATAAAAGAAAAAAGAAAGAAAAAGTAGAAGAAAGATTAGGTACGATTGTCTTCCCGTTTGAATCTATCTATGGTGTAACATGTAATAGGGAAGATTAATAGTTTCCCGTAAATCACTCGACTGTCTCTGTCATTTTACTATGAGAAGAATGAAGTACTCGTGTCACTGTACTGGTAGAAAGCAATACGTTCGTGGTACAGAATGAAGTACTCGTGTCACCGTACAACTAGAAAGCAATACGTTCGCGCGACAATCATTTTTAGTCACCTTAACATGAATATATATATATACATATATACATACATGTGTGTGGATGTATGTGTATACTATACGTAGTCGTCTCTCTCTCTCTCTCTCTCTCTCTCTCTCTCTCTCCCCCTCTCTCTTTTTCTCTGCAAATCTCTAGTATGGATTAGAGATCTCTCATAAGAGCGCACGAGGTGAACAACGTGTACGTGCAACTTACTCGAGAAACGTGCACGTGCACCAAAGGAATTGGTTATTTTTTTTTTTTTTTTTTTTTTTTGATCTCCCGAGTTATATCGTTCCGTTAGATATCTATTACTAGTTAAACCGTTAAAGATTTACACAGATATTTCAATCGGTTCGATTTAATATTTTTTCGAAACATATTTTTTCTGTTCCTTTTGTGCGATCTTACCGACTTACAACTTCGCTTATTATTATATTATTTTTTTCCCCACGAGAATTTATCGTAGTTCGAATTCTATTTATAATACGTGAGACGCCATGACAGAACTTTTGATAAATCATTCGATTTTTCTTTATTTTCTTTTTTTTTTTTTTTTTTTTTTAACAGTATCGTTTTAAAACGGTTATATTGGGAGGATTTAAACGCTATCGTCGGCATCTCTGTAGTTAATTATTTTAGTGTAATAGATTCGAGCGAAGATACATACATCGCTGATTTTATCATTTCGGTACTAAGAAAGGATAAAGTTTGTATGGGAAATGAATCATTTGAAAGATTAGATATTTTTTCAAGAAATTTTATCTCATTCATTAATCTTCAAATACTTTACACCTTTTTTAATATATATAGAATTATAAATATATGATTATAAATTATCGACAAATTTAATATTATTCTTTTTTCCCAAATCAAACGTGTTTTATTTTCAATAAAAAATTATCCTACAAGAATGGACCTACTTTGCTAAGAAGAAAACTTTTTAACAAAATGTTTAACTTTTTAAAAACAACATTTTCAAACAAAATAATATCGCTTCAGTGATCAGATATTTTTCAAAAAATATTTTCTCATTCATCAATCTCCAAATACTTTGCTCCTGTTTAATATAAATAGAATCATGATTTGTTCCATTTCTTTTACTTTTTTCTCCTAAATATATACCTAGTCTATTTTCGATAGAAAATATTTTTTCAATGAATCCTTTAAATACCAAATATTTAAATAGAAAGGGAGACATAAAAGAAAGAAAGAAAGAAAGAAAGAAAAAGAAAGAAACATAGAAGCAGAGAAGGAGAATTAACCGACATTCCGAAGAAAAGGGAAAGCGAATTATCGTGACCTTGAAAGGTAGAGAGGAGTCGACGAGTAGCTTGTAAAATCGATAGGATTCTCTCCTTCGTGGTCGTATTCGTAGCTTCGTCGTCTTTCTCCGGCGGGGTCTACGAATCTCACGAAAGCAGAGACCTCGTGCAGCTGCTGTTGGTGTATATATCCGTATACGCCAAAGGAAAAGTGTGAGTGAAAGAGAGTGAAAGAAAGAATGAGGGAGAGAAAGAGAGAGGGGAGGAGAAAAAAAGTGAAAAAAAGAAAGAGATATAGAAAGAAAAAGAGAGAAAAAGATTCATGGTGAACGCCTGACATTTTCACCCCGTAATCGTGCGTATCACGTAGCCCACGTAGATGAAACTTATACATACATACATACGTATGTACATACGTGCATACATTGATAGTTAGGTTACGCAATAACTTGGAGGGTGCAATCATTTAGACGTGCTTCCGTGAGCGCGAACGAATCGAATTTCCTTTATATTCTTAGAGCTCGTTTTATCGTGAAAGCGTTTATTCGTGCTGCAAACTTCTAAGTCGACTTATTTACGCACGATACACACTTTTACACGTTTATCGTATTATACGTCGTCATCGTCGTCATGGTCGACGTCGTCGTCGTCGTTGTCGTCGTCGTTATCGTAGCAAATGAATATTCAACGAGGGTCGATTCGTTTTTACTTTGATCGAGAAGAATGAAGGAAAAAAATTGTGTATTAAAAGAGAATAGGAAATCTATTGAAGTTGAAAAGAAATCTTAAGAGTGTCGAGTTACTTTATTTAATTTTTTTAATAACTTTCTTGTGTAAGTATATGTTGTTCGTGTGTACCTGTATGAACGATCATGATCATATATATATATATATATATATATATATATATATATATATATATATTTATATTATACTATTAGATGATACATTTATTAAAAAAAAATAAACAAAGATAATAATATCTTTCTACACATATCTAATGTTTTATTAATATTTAATAAACAATTAAATTTTGATAAAAATGATTCATAATTGGAAGTATGAAAATTCATCGTGTGGACAGAATTTTCCGATAGATCTAATATATATGTATATACATATGCATTATATCTAATCTATTCTTAATTTTGTGTACACGAAGATAATACTATTCTAAATTATTACTTATTCGTATCGTCATAGCATTAAACATTTGTTTTTTTCCAAAATGTTCATCGTTTACAAGACGTTATCAAAGACGATTGATGTACATAACTGCTTTCTATTCATCTAATGACATTTTTTCTTTTCTTTTTACTTCTTCTTTTATTATTACATATCATAAAGCTTTCCCTATAATTAGTTCAACACGTTTCGAAAAAATTATTACGATTATTAGATTATTAAAAAATGTATATATACTTCTTTTTATAACAATTTATATATTTTTTATATTTATATATATTTTTTATCTAATAATTTATGATTGTTTTATATATATATATATATACAAATTCAAAATATACATATATAGATATATATATATTTCTTTCTAATACAATTCTATATATATATATATATATATATATATATATATATATATATTTCTAGAGAATTGTAACGAGAGAAAGAAAAAAAGGGAGAGAGAGAGAGAGAGAGAGAAAAAGAGTAATAGCGCGTTAGAAAACAAGCAAGAGGAAGACAACGACGTCATCGTAACGCATAATACGATCGTCCCGTAAATTCTCTTCTGAGAAGAGTCATATTAAAACAGCAGACTAAGCGGCTCTATAGATTATACAACGACGGACAGCGACGAGGACCGATGCAGCTCGTCGGTACTCGGCGTAAACAAGTCTCGTTATATACTTAATTACGAGCAGTCGAAAGTGCACGTGCTCCATTCTATCATTCCCACTCTGTCACTATTACTCCTCCACGCTTAACTCTTTCACCTCTTTAAAATTATTTTATAGATATCTCTTTGGTTTTTTCTTTTTCTTTTTTCTAATACAATTCTATGAATACGTGCAACTTACAAGAAACTGATATGAAAACGGAAACAAGCCGTCCGAGATATTGATTAATAAAAGGTTTCATCGAATCGTTATCTTTACGTTTGTTCTTTTTATCAAAAGAAATTCGTACGAACTTGTACATAGGTATATATGTAAATATAAATATATATATATATATATTATATATATTTTAGAAATTTTGTATATATATATATTTATTTTATTTTATATATATATTTTTATTTTTGAAATTGTAGAATTTATATAAACTAAAAAATATGACATTAATAATAAAAAATTCCAAAAGAAGTACTTATTAATTTTTTTTTTTCTTTTTTTTTTTTTTTTTTTAATATATCATGTAGCTATTCTTGCACTCATTGACAGAATCCGTAAAAAATTTTTTCAAATTTATTCTCCTTCGAAAATTTTTTTTCTCGTCATTCTTATATGTTTTCTGTCTCTCTCTCTCTCTCTCTCTCTCTCTCTCTCTCTCTCTACATATATATATATATATATATATATATATTTCATCATATATACATTAAATACAAATTCAGTGCACGCGTTAGCAACAATGATGTATGTCAAACGCAATATGTTACTATGCAATCGACAGAAAGAGAAAGATAAAAAAAAAAAGAGAGAGAAACAGAGAGAGAGAGAGAGAGAGAGAGAGAGAGAGAGAGAGAGAGAGAGTGAAAGAGAATTAGAGAGGAAAGTTTACAAAAGGACTTTGAAGCTTTATCGACAGCCGCTGTCCGTTCGTTCGTTCATTCGTTCGATCCAGCACTTTCCGAGCGTTCAATTACCCTGAATTGCCGGTTCAATGGGTTGCTGATAATGCCGAGTCAATTGGTTTGATATATATGTTTTGCCATCCGCGGAATATTATTTGCTAATCGTATATATCGGCGTCGTAAAAAAAAGAAGAAAAAAAAAACGTGTAAGTGATTTATCGTTACGAATCGATAAATCGATTCGTAAATCACGTTACTGTTTATGAAATATACTTTTTGTAGATATAAATATAAGTGTATACGTTGGATTGGTAAGTTTTTAGATGTTATTGTATTTAGTGAGAAATGTCAGGAAGGAACGTGATGATTGTGTAAAAAAAAAAAAATATCGGTAGCCAACGTTCGTGGTGCTTGACACAATTAAATGCACACGCGTTCACAAAGCTCCAGACATTACAACGGATGAAGGAACAGAGAGTCTCTGTAGCTCGTTGGACTTTACGTTTGCCGGAGGCGCCTCTCCTTATCGTGAGAGAGAGAGAGAGAGAGAGAGAGAGACAAAGTAGAGAAAAGAAAAGAGAAAAAAAAGAAAAAAGAAGAAGAAGAAATCTTATCAAAAGCGTCCAACGTATTATTATCCCACTATTCCGTTACCACATTCGTTCTCTCTTACGGTACTATAAATTGTTAAACTCTGCGAATTTTTCATAGAATATCGCACGATCGATTGTGTATACAATTATGTTAATCAGATTTAAAAAAAAAAAAAAAGAGAAACGAATAATTTTGATAATAATTGTAATTACGATAAAGCATGTATGTCTCCGATGGAACATAAAAAATTGATCGAACTTCGACGAACGTCTAATGAAAGAAAATTTGCATAAGAAAAATACGATCCATATTCTTTTATAAATATCGATTCGAGTTTATCGATCAATTACGTTCTAAACTTTTCCTTTTTAATATATTAAAGCGTACGAAAGAGCCGATAAGAAATTTATCAGCATATAGGAAGCGTCAACACACATCATCGATCGGATTGCAAGTGCTAAAACGATGTATTTGATACTTTTATATATATATATATATATATATATATATATATATATAAGTATGTGTGGATGACGCACGATGGACATTCCTCGATTGGTAAATACGTGTGTCACATATGTACGTATGTATGTATGCATATATTTATATTACAATCGTAGAATAATCTCGAGAAGTTTGAATAACACCCTACCGCGACGATTGTCATCGACGATAGATTGTCATGGAAATGATGAGGGGAGGGTAATTCGAATCGCATTACCCATAAGTCCAACATCGACGTCGAATTTCAAATTAATAGTTACTTAGCTACGATATTCCCACAGCGGGAGATATAATGACGAAATTCCGGGAAGCACGAATGAATGAAAAATTTCTCAGCGCCACTCGATAATTTTCTTCTTTTCTTCTCGTATTATTCTCGAATCCAATGCGAAAATCGAGAGATAAAGTGGTTTCTCTTCTTTTCTTTTCTTTTCTTTTTCTTTTTCTTTTTTTTTTTTTGGTTTACCGTATTTCCGGGATGAACGATACGTTCGGAAAGTTCTTATTTTCTTTTTTCTTTTTTTCTTTTTTTATTTTTGTAGCCTCGAGAGAACGTTCTTTTCGATAGCTTCGAAAGTATTTTCTTATCATTTAAAAAAAAAAAGAAAAAGAAGAAGAAAAGAGAAACAAAACGAAAAATTGTAAAAAGAATCGAACCACGAAGTAAAGTATATATATATATATATATATATATATATATATATATATATATATATATGAGTAGTATAGATATAAAAATACAAGTGTCGTGATATCGATACTGCGTATAAATTGACGTTTGGAAAATTATCGATACTTATCGATAAGTGTCGATGTTATTAATTTTCCTTTGTATCCATGATTAAAAACTCGAACGATTTATTATTCTTATTATTATTATTATCATTATTTTGTTGTTGTTGTTTTTATCGTTATTGTTATCGTAGCTCCTAATAATTGTTATATAAAAAAGAATACAGATATCTCAAGAAACAATCTACGGTGTTTCTATTCATTCGGCTAAAAGAAGAAAAAAAAAACGAAACCTTAAAAAAAATTTTTTTTTTCAAAGTTATCCTATCTACTACTTAATTAGTTACGGGTGCAACTTCCGTAAATGACCTACCGATCGGACCTACTGATTATTTAGTAAAATTCTCGACCGGAAGTGCTCCGAACGGTAGTTCACCGTAGCTGATTGAAATTCGATGTAAAGATACTGTTTCCTGCCCGACCAGTTAAAAGCGCTTCTTCTTTCTTGGCGAACATTGACACCAGCCTGCTTACTCAGCTTACGTGTCTCTAGACACATACGTATACATAGACTATTACTAACATCTAATCTCCTGTGCACTTAAAATATTCTCTAACTGATACAGTGGCAGCAAATCTTATTCAGTGGCAATAAATCTTATCGAACAAATTTTATTCTTTATTTTTAACGTTATGAAAGGTCGGAGAAGAAAGAAAGATAAAAAAAAAGAGAAAAAGAAACATCAAAGGTTTCATTTTTCTTCATCGTTCATCGATCGTCTTAAAATTTGATTTCTTTTTATTTTTTCTTTCTTTTTTTTTTTCCTTTCTTTTTTTTTTTCGTTTAATTGCAACCACAAGAGATCTTGAAGAACTTATTCATTCTCTCGCCCTTTATCTATCCATCTATCTATCTCTTTCTCTCTTTACCAAGGAGTCGTAACTTTTCTTCCGTACCGTCCATGACCATGTAATTTTCTCATTATTTACGATCCCTAAATCATAAAGTTTCTTGCATATTTATCAGCTGCTGCTTTCAAAAATCGAAAGGAATGATCGATGTAACCGCATGATTTGGAAACGTTCGGCCATCTTGCAAATATGCCGAGAGTCGATTACGCCGTATTACGATCATGACGAACGAATGACTTCCAACAGTCTTTCTCTTATTTTTCTTTTCTTTTTTTTTTTTTTTTATTTTTGCTTCTTCCTCGTAGTTCAATTATTCTAATTTATTTTCCATTCGTAAATGTATAATTTATTTAATTAATCGTAAATGACGTAACGTCGATAGGAACGATTATAAGAAAAGATTAGAAGAATCTTATCGATATCTATCATGTAGGATTTTCGTCGAATTCGAAAATTTTATATTATTTATTACGTTAGCGGCGCCAAGTTGAGAACTCCTTGCATAATTGGAGTCAACGATGCGTACCGAGTGGCCTCAGCCATTGTCTGCGTACAGTTACCCGATTATTCCGCGCACACGTTGCGAACTATTCACGCCGTTGGCATGGTGTCGAGTCGAATGTCATCGAAAAAACGGGTGTGGGTATTTTACGAAGGAATAAAGGAACAAAAATACTTAGTATATAAGTACGTTCCATACATAGAATATCATACATACATACATACGTACATATGTTATCCTTTCAATTTAAACGTACTGCGATTACAGACGTATTCTATTATTATCGATTATTTATAAAATATATGTGTGGAGAGGAATGATCAATATATTAAAATTATTTGTGAGATGTTATTCGATGATGTTCGTTTATGAAGGGAAAGAAAAAAAAAAAGAAGAATAATAATTTTTTAAATATATTCATATATACATACACATACGCATGTATATGTCTTTTTGATAAAATAATACACAGGATCAAGAATCAATGAACAAATTATTTTTTAAAGTGATCGCGAATGTCAGTGATCTCTTCTTTTCGACGTTGCTAGAAAAAACTCGTTTTTCTCTCGTTATTTTCTGTATGTGTTTTTTTGTTTCTGTTCTTTTTTTTTGTCTTAGATCGTATCAAAAATTCCTTTTTCTATTTCTTTTTATTTCAATTTCATGAGACCGCGCATTTAATGACGAACTTGACCGGATAAATACGACGCGAAACATTTTTAGCGAGTGCATAAATCGCACGACTGTGGTAAAAGAAAAAAAAAAAAAAATAGAAAAAAGAAATGAAAAAAGGAATAAGAAGAAAAAGAAGAAGAAGAAAAAAAGAAGAAGTAGATAAATTAGCTTTAGATTGTTTTCGATCGGTTCTCTCGCAAGACTCCTCTTCTGGCTTCTACTTCAAATCGCAGAGACGCTTTCGACGCTCTCGTAAATTACTCTTTCGTCGGTATTTCGAAGCTTTAGTTCGTACCAGTTGAGTTGCTTTTCCGTTCGTAAGAAAGAGATAGAGAAAAAGAGAGGAGAGAAAAAGAGAGAGAGAGAGAGAGGGAGGGAGAACGAGAGAGAGAAAGAGAAAGAAAAAAGACCTTAGACCTCTCGTAAATGCAGCTGCAAGCGCGAGAAATGTGTGTTTGTGTGTATGTGCGTGTAATTTTCTTCTTTCTCCTTTTTTTAACTCTACTAACACAAAACTCAAGAGCAGGCGCGATATACTATTATCAGACGAAACGTCGTCGACCTTTATTGTATTTCTGTATTACGAAAAAAAAAAAGAAAAGAAAAGGAAATGACATAAAAAAGAAAAAAGTAAGAACAAAAAGAAATGAGAAATAAAAAAAAAAGAAAACAAAAATGCAAGAGCTTGACAACGGTCGAATAATAAGTGAATTATCCCCGTTGCATGTGTAGTTAAATGCATATATGCGTATTTATGTATATGTATGTACGTACGTACACATACGTACGTACATAAAACGTTTCCTATTCTAGAAAGTTATACTCGTTTTCATAAGCAGTTTTATTCAAGTTCTTACTTACGTACACCTACTTACTTACTCAAGCTGTGATTTATCGTTGTTGTAAACTTCGCAATAAAGTCGAGGGTGGTCTGTGATGCGCGTGGCGTCCCATAAACGATAGAGACCCAACCTCCTCCATCGGGGTGGTGATATAAATTGGGAGAAAAAAATATATATGTATATATATATATATCTATATGTGTATATATATGTATATATATGTGTATATATAGATATATATATATATAAATATATGTATATACGTATATATATATACCCTTCCTTACTCGATTTCTTCTCGTTCGTGGGAGAGATATCGATTGAAACAGCCGTTACGATTTTAATGGAAGCTGCTTCATTCGTGGGAAATTGAGAGACAAAAACAGATAGACAGACAGAGACAGAGAGAGAGAGAGAGAGAGAGAGAGAGAGAGAGAGAGAGAGAGAGAGAGAGAGAACGATAGGAGGGATGCCAGCAAAAAAGAGCATACGTCTCCTTTTAATTAAACTTTATTTCTCTTTTTATTATTCTGTTTTTTTGGATTCTTTTTTTTTTTGTTCTCTTCGATTTTTTTTTATCTTTCCCTTCGTTTGCGATCGTTGAAAGGGTAGGGTGGGTAGAGATCGGGTAGGACAGGGGAAACGATTGAAAAGAGAAAAAAGAAATGGTCTATGTTCGTTCTCGTCGAGCTAACAGAGCTTACGCATTCCTTGTGGCCACTAGGCGACTACGTACATAAATACGTATATATATACATACTATATACATGCGTATACATGTATGTATGTATGTATATACAAACGAACGAGCGTAAGCGCACACGTATTTCCAGCTGCAACTCTGTATCTAGGAGCAACCTTCTTTCTCTCTTTCCCTCTCTCTCTTTCTCTCTGTCTCCCTCTCTCTTCCTCTTTTCATCTCTTTTTTTCCACTCTTTCTCTCTCTCTCTCTCTCTCTCTCTCTCTCTCTCTCTCTCTCTCTGTCTCTGTCTCTTTCTCTCGCTCTCTTTTTCTCTTTTCTCCCTTTTACTCCCTACCCACATCCTTCGACTTCTTTGACGTTACAAAATTACGTCGCCGGGTAGTTCCTTGGTGACGTGTACGAAAAGAATGTTCGCATTCTCTCGATGCTCATACAAAACTCAATCCTCGTTCGTAATGCTTGTCTACTAGTGATTATTTCGATATATATATATATATATATATATATATATATATATATAAACGCACATAAACTAATATATATATATATATACATTAGTATAATATACATATATATATTATATAAATATTACACTAACATATAATATATATTATACTAATGTATATATATACATATATCGAAATAATCACTAATATATATATATATATATATATATATATATATATATATACATGCACATATATGTATATATATGCGTGTGTGTGTATCTATGTGATGTATGTGTATATTATTTATCATCGATGAATTCTTGAAATAACTATAATCAAGCAGACTCAGAAGAAGATTCGGTAAGCATATGTTACTTTTATGCTGCATAACATATGCCATTACTCTCTATCTACATAAGAATCGATTGAAAGCATATTCGTTGTTAGTCGTTGCGGTTTTTATTTATCAAAGCAACCCCTGCGTTAAAAAGGGTTCCACGAGAGAGAGAATCCTAGTTAAAAAGGTACAAAAGGGGCCGAAGAGAAAAGCCTCGTCGTCGTTCATATAGAGTTTGCTTGTCGTTTTCAATGAATAGCATGTAAGTACTTACTTACTTGCATTGAAAGTATCTTATGTACGTATATATAGTATCGTATGTATATAATGAATATGTATAAAAAAAGAGAATGAGAATTTATTTATTCTAATTTTAGAGCACATGTAGAACCAGACAAAGAAATGGAATTAACAATAATAAAAACATAAAATTGTTATATGTACATATATATATATATATATATATACATTCGATAAATAATTTCTTTCTAATAATTTATTTGCCAACTAAAAAAAAAGAAAACATAATATAATTTAATAGAGTCGATATATGAAATTGTTTGGTAAGAAATTTGTATTCTTATCTTTTTAAAATGTTTTCCTTTTCTTAAATTGAAAAGAAACGGTAGAAAAAAAGAGAAGAAAAAGAAATAAGTAAATAAGTTAAGTACGAGGTAATCAGAATAATACAATTCCGAAGAAAAATATTATGCTTAGGAGATAAGAAAGGCTTTGAGAGATAAAAAAAAAAAGGTAACATAGAAAAGAGATAAACTTAGAGAAGCAAGATAGACGAAAAGAGAAATAGAAAAAGACAGAAACACTGACAGAAAAAAAGATAGAGAAAGAGAAAGAGAATGAAGATAAAGATAATGAAACATACAACTGCAAAAACAATATAAGGATATAGACAATGACCGACCAACGGAAGAAACATTTTCTTGACTTGACCTCACGCACTCGAGCTAACTCACTTAGTCACTCACACAACTACACAAACTAATACTCTACGAGGCTACGACGACGTTCACGCACGTATTAAACCTTCCTCTATGTTCCTCTTTCTCTAATACAATACGATTCTCTAATAGTATCGTATTAGAGAAGCTAAGTTACGTTCTACGTTTCGAATATTACGAAATACGATTCTACATTATTCAATTAGGTAGTAGGTCAATTAATTTCAATTTCAAGTTGCGTTATTTGTGTGTTCGCGAATATCGTACTTTTTGCAAAAATATTTTTCTTCTTTCTTTCTTTGCTTTTTTTCTTTCTTTTTTTTTTTTCTTAAAAAAATATAAAAATCTCTATACGAGTTATTTCGTACGGACAAGGAAAATCGTATTTAGATCGTTTATGTCGAAACCGAAGAAAAATATTTTTTCTTCTCTTTTTTCTTTTTTTTTTTTTTTTCTTAGAATATTTACCAATCAGGGGAATCAAATGTTTGATTTATTTGAATTATATTTGAAAAGAAAAAATTGAAAACTTTCAATCCAACTCTTTGATCGATCTATGGCGATAAATAAAAAATAAAAAAGAAAACAAAATTAAAATTAAACTATAGAATTTTATTGAAAACGAAAAGAGAATTATTTTCGTAGAGTCTGCGAAAAAATATTGATCTGAAAAAAAAGAAAAGAGAATTAAAAAAATTTAAAAAGACTGTGAATAATCGTAAAGTATGAATCATACTACACGTACGTCTAACACACAGACGTATAGACACACACATACGTTGAACGTTCTTCTAATAATAATAATACCGACACAATCCGATACTTCTCGAATATCTATCCATTTAAACACATTTACCACCCTGTGACTTCTCTTCATTGATTCTGTCAAAAGGGGCGGAGAAGTAGGGGTGTGAGGAGGAGATGGGCGGTAAATGCAATTCTCGAGGGTAACTCAACCCTTACTGGATTAAATGAAATCGAAGAATAAGAACAAAGCAATTTTAATTACGTTCGATTATGCTATATTATTTTGTCAGATGTATTAAATTACGTAAGGATTTGATTTACTTTGAAAAATAACTCCTGACTCGTTCATCGAGAATTTAATTAACAAGAAAATTTCTCAAGAAACATTTTTAAGATTTTTGTAATACCATTAGAAGCATGTTAAGGACACATATGCACGTACGTATATACATACATATATGTATGTACGTATATACACGTGTGTTTCATAGTAATCATTTTCAAGGATCACTTATATGTATGGAATAGCATAGCCTTAACAGAAAAAAACGATTAATGTAACGTCGTTTCTCTCTTAACACGCATACGCGTGTTTGTATGCGTAAAATGACAACAATAACAACTACGTCGATGACGACGACGATGACAAAATGTACAATACATACAATACATATTTACTATGCACTTACATATATATATTTACATATATACATATATATACATATATATACATACTTATTATGCATTTACATATATTTATATACATATATATATATATATTTATTGTCGTGTATAAACATACACAAACACGCGTACACACACACACGTTAACTTCGTATTCGATACACTAATTATGCATATGCATATCGAGATCATCAACGAAGACATTATGTAAAGGCATTTACGTATCATGCAAACATCGTTCTTTGTTGATTTACTATCTTTATCGGATAACAGATGTTACTCAAGTCAACTCGATCACTATTTTAAGATATCATCACACTCCGATCGTCTAATTTAAAAATAGAAATTAATAATAATAATCCTTTTTCTGATACATGATTAATCATTTTAATTATAATAATAATTATTATTATTACATGTTAATTAAATAATATATTTATTATCATTTTCATTATTATTATTATTATAATAATTATTATTATTATTAATTGGTCGTTGTCTTATTTAATTTTATATTTTTCTACTTTTTTCTTTAAATACATATTTTTATCCGTTTTCATCTACACGATGATTGTCCTTTAAAATTGTCATTTGAATTAAACGATCTTGAACTAATCGCGTTTACTCGAATCAAAATTAATAATACTCTTGCTACATAATTATAATTCGTTTTCATTTTTATGGAAGAATTTCTTTACAATTATTTTCCATTTAATTGTTATTTATTAGCCTGATAAATGTCCTAAAGTATCATTAGAATTAAACGATCTTGAACTAATCGTTCTAATTTAATAGAAATTAATAATTTCTTTTTTCTTCTGCAATATAATTACAATTACAATCTTTCGTTTTACAATTTATAAGAAAATTATTTTTTTTTTTTACACAAAATTTCATTAATTTTCATTAAGATTTTAGAACTTATACTAAGATGTCATTAAGATAAAGCATTATCGAATTAAATCTTAAACGATCATAATTCAACAAAAATTTTGGAAATTTTTTATCAAACAATTATCATACTAATTATTATTGAATCACTTGTCTTATCATTCAGAATTTTTTAGATTAAATATAACAGACATACATTCGTAATATTTTTTTTTTATTCATTTTTCTTTTCCTTCTTTTTTTTTTTAATTCTTTTTACTTGTCTCTTCTCCGTGCATATGAGATACCATTGATCTTGATTATATTCAAATTCGATATGCTTTAGGAAAATCTGAATGCGCTATAAATAACTTTTTATCAAGTTTATCGTATTTGTTCGTGAACACAAACGACAAACTGAGAGTGTAGTTTCTCTTAAAGCAGAATAAGCGTGTCCACCTTTCGTGCAAATTCGCACAAAGGACACTAACATCATTACAGGAAATAATGCGTCCCGCCCTGACCGTGAGGCGCACGAGTGGAATCGTTCATGGGGTGTGCACGCACCCGTGATGCACGTTAAGTAGGTGTATACGCGGCTTTGGTCTTTCTTTAGTATACTGCATATATATATATATATATATATATATATATATATATATATATTTCCGTAGAGAGCATTTACCAATACCCAGAGAAAGGTTCCCACAATCGGCGCACAATCCGAACGTACCTTAGACCTGTGTACCTGGTGGTTAAAAAACTATAATTAAGATTTAATAAAAATGTTGGATAGTTTAATAATCATATTGTTACTAATGATAACAATGATAATATTAAAAAAATATTTAAATTAAAATATAACGATTAATATATTTATAATCATGTAAAGAATGTTATAAATTTAATTGAACACATAATATGATAATAATAATAATAATAATAATAATAATAATAATAATAATAATAATAAAGTATTTTTTAATTATGATATAACAATTAATATATTTGTGTAAGAATGTTGTAAGAAGTGCGTAAGAAATGCTGTCTATTTAATTGAGTAACACGTAATAATAATAATAATGTATTCTTTAATTATCATATGACAACGAAGATATTTATAATTATGATGATATGGTAAACATATTTCTTACTATTTTTTTTTATTCTCATAATGAAGGATGAGAAAGAGAAAGAGAGAGAAAGATAGGAAGAAAGAAAGAAAGAAAATAATTATACAATCAAAGAAAGACTATTTACAGATCCTAATAAATTACAATATAACAATGAATGTAATTACAATTATAGAATCGTGTAAACAAATATTTCGTCGATCACTTTTCCATTCCGATCCAAACGAAGGAACTATTGAGAAAATCGATCGAATGATTATATAATCAAAATCCTGATATTAATACCTACAACTTGTTCATAAATTATAATTATTTACAATGGCGTAGCAATGAACGTAATCATCGTAACAGAAAAAGAAAAAAAGAAAAAGAAAAGAACGATTTTAAAACGATTTTTTTATTCTAAGAATCCAATCCACGTATTCAGATCATAAATCGAAATTATGTAACTTATAAGGATATAATTTCTTATTGAAAGAGAGAGAAAAAAAAAAGAGACGGAGATAGACACGAACGATCATAGTATGGTTTTCTTTCGAGTCACCCTGTATGCACAGGTACGGAGGTGTTCAGATACGTGTGTACGCATAGAGACGACCACGCACACATGCTTTATAACAGTCGAACGCACACGGTAAAGAGAACAGTACAAACGACGGAGTCTCTCTTTCAGTCCACGTCGAGACCGCGTACGGCGTACACACGGTTAAAGTGCTTTTCGAAATCTCTCTTTCTTCGAAGTTTTACCAACTCGAAAAAGAAAAACAAAAAAAGTATTACCGAGAGTTTTCCTCGATCGCTATTCTTTCTTTCCTTTCTTTCTTCCTTCCTTCCTTCCTTCCTTCCTTCCTTTCTTCCTTCCTACTTTCTTTCTTTTTTTCTTTCGTTGTCTTTTTTATTTTGTTTTTCTATTATTTTCAAATCTTTCGGTGGAAAAGAAAAAAAAAGTAAAAAAAAGCGGAGACACTAACGAGTACCTTCAAGTGTGTGAAATATACATACGTTCCTATCGTTGACCTCTTATATATATATATATATATATATATATATATATATATATATATAGATGGAAGCATGAAACGATCTATCGATCGGTCGATCGATGATCGTGTGAACCGTGAAAGAAGTTTCACGTTTCCACGGTCGGCACACTCGTGAGAATCCTTCTTCGTCCTTTTCTCTGCGCTTGCGCGCACCAAGAAAACACGCACGCATACACACTCGTGCAACTAACAAACCAACCAACCAATCATTCATCGAATACAATACTTCTACATAGCCAAGGATGCTAGCGTTCATCGTCGGATTCTTTTACTTTTACGCGGAGATGTTACGACTAGAGCTACAAATGATTTTAGACAGAGAGGAATATAAATTAACGAGATTCTTACACGGTTAATAGTGCCAAACAAAATTTACACTTTGAAAAAAAAGTTTTTCTTCCACCTATTTTTTACACCTCTCTAATTCATCCCTTCCTTATCCTCCCTCCTGATAGATCTTTTTTCGAAGATAATCTTCGGTCCTGCTCGCAAAAGTGAATTCCAAGAATTCTTACCCAAAGTAATCTTCTTATCGTCCATCTTACGATTTAAGGATCAACGGTAAGAGGCTGTTGCTTATCAGGATTCCAATACATATATATATATATATATGTGTGTGTATATATGTATGTATGTATTGATTGCATGTATCGATGATAACGAAACGATATAAAAATATAATGGATATTTACGAGAAAAATTTATTATAAAGACAACGTTAATGATCGACTATTATCGATCGGACATATCAAGAAAGACAAAAAAGAGAGAGAGATCAAATATTTTTCTTTTTTTTTTTTTCTTTTCTTTTTCTTCATACTCGAATTTAAAATTAGGATATACTCGAAGTTGAAATCTTAGAAAAAACGCTAACTCATCGAACAGTATTTGTTTGATCGAAGGAACTTTAAATGCAAAAAAGAAAAGAAAAATAATATGAACGATATAACTTGCGTTAAACCTGTTGTATCGTAATACGACAATGTTATCTTCTTACGTAGTAGCGATACGATTTTAATGAAATAAAAGCGTTAACGCAAGTGTGGACTCGAAGGAGAAAAAAAAAGAAAAGAAAAGAAAAGAAAAAAAGAAAATAATTTAGAAAAGGACAAAAATGAGGAAGAGAGACAGAGGAAAAAGAAAATAAAATAAAAAAAAAAAGAACAGAAAGAAAGACAGAAAATAATAAACAACAACGTGAAATCATTTTGAATTCGAAAAGAGTGAGAATCGAGTAAGTTCATCCGTCCGATCTCGAAACGAAGAAGACCTCGGCAAAACTGTGAGATATACATATGTACTATGTTATGTACATACGTCGGGGGACGAGAGAAGTGAAAGTGCATTTTGCAAGATGACCGTAACGCCGGATAACGATGCCTTCGTGTCCGGCGTCAGCGAGGACTACTCGACAGTGGACTACCATCGTTCAACGCTTATGCTAGTATCCTCTTCGTCTCTTCGTCTCTTCTCCTTCTTCTTCTTTTTCTTCTTCTTCTTCTTCTTCTTTTTCTATTTCCACTTCTACTTTTACTTCTACTTTTGCTTCTATAACTTCTACTTCTTCTTACTCTCCGTCCAATTCGAGATACATACATACATATGTCCAGAATCAAAGTTGATTATATTGAACGATACGAAGAAAGAGTAAAAATAAAAAAGAAAAAACAAAAAGCGCAAGTTAGCTAGTGAATCGTTAATTAGGTGATACCGTTTAACGTTCGGTAGTGAAGTTTATGTGCGACCGGATGAATGATCTAAACAAACGACGATGACGATCGCCAACTCGATGGATTCGATATTTTCGTAAATAAATAATTCATCGTCGAACTTTTTTCAATAGTGCGCGTCGTCAAGCTCGTATATGTAATGCTACTACAGTTCCCAAGGTCACCGACGGTCTTCCGCAACGAAGAGGAGGAAGAAGAGGAGAGAGGAGAGGAAGGGTCACGACCCTTCCCAGAAAAATTCTCCTATTATTATTGCACATTCGCAAACGTGGGAGAATATGGAGACTATTTTAAATTGTAATTATTTATTATGTCATTATTACAATTTCTTTTTTTTTTAAATCTTTTTTCTTGTTTTTTTCTTTCGTTCTTTCTTCTTTATTAGATTTAAACGAACGAATCTTTTATCGCATTATCGTCGAGAGAATCGTCACAAATTTTTACTCTCTTTCTCTCTCTCTCTCTCTCTCTCTCTCTTTCTGTGTGTGTATTTGTGTGTGTATATATATATATATATATATATATATATATATATATATATATGCGTGTGTCTGTGTGTACTTCGAGCGCTTACATACGCTTGGTTAACCGTGTACGTCGAGTGTGCGGTAAATTGTAACGGTTAAAAAAAAAAAAAAAAGAAAGAGAATAAAAGGAAAAAAGAAATTACAAAAGATATACAAAAGTTTTAACCACGAGACGATCGTGTATATCCGTAAAAAATATTACTTACATACGCTGATAATAAATAACATAAAGACCAATCGATAACGATCGATAACGATCAAGCGCGTTAGAAAACGCGTACACAGTATCCAAATAGCCTTATCGTTCTAAATAAAGTGATTTTATTCTGTCTCCCGCCCGTCAAATCTAGAGATAAGGAGTTTCCGTTTCGAGGGGAGAGTCACTTTTTTCGTCATTCGTCGAAAACTGCATTCTCTCTCTGAGTCACTCGCTTCGATATTACCAACGAGATAGTCCAACGATATATTCCTTAGATAGACGCGTTTACGTTTACAAGAATTTCAAAAATTCTAATAATCCGACCTGTTCTTTCATTTTTATTTCAAGTTTGTTTCACTTTTTCTTTCGTTTCGTTCTATTTTATTTCTTTTTTTTTATTTTTATTTTACTTTTTTTTATAGACCTTAACCTGTGGAACAAGAGCATCAGTCAACGTTGGAGAAAACTTAGGAGACGATGTTCCGTACAGGAAACATCGGAACCGCAGGAGTCGTTGATCCCAGGTGGTGGAGCTCAAGGTGTCATTCATACCGTGAGATCGACCCCGGCTAGCAGAGAGGCCTCACCGGCTGCCAAAAGTCTTCAGGATGGAAGTTCACCGAAGAAACTTTTGCAAACTAGTTCTCTCAGATTGCCAGGTGAATTGTTCTCTTTTTGTTCTTTATTGTTGTTCTTTATCTTGTCCCGTTTCTTTTTTTCCAAATACAAAAAAAAGGATTTCAATCGTTTTGAAACAAATCACGAATAAAAATTATTATACCAGGTACTACCAAAGGCATTGCGGATATTCAGAACGTACTAAGAAGCAAGTTCAGTAAGATAAATGCTGGAATTAGAAAAAGAAAGGCACTTAGCGTGACGGAGGTATTTTCGCAAAAGGACAATGCCTCGAATTTCTACGTTCCGAGTCCGTTGACTTCCTCGACGAGTCAAAGTTTCGATTCGGAACGATTCGATACGAGCGAGCCTACGTCCTTACCGCCTTATCCTTTTCACGATACCTTAGAGACCCTGGCGGAAACGAGTGTACCGAATTCACCTAATTGCAAGAGTCCTTTGGCCGATGGTTGTCCAAGTTTCGCGTATTGCGAGAATACCGGTTCTTACGATCATCAATTTCACGAACAGGATAAAAAGGACGTTTACGAGAACATGGTGTTCAATAATTCTTCGTCTACTTCCTCGACTAGGTCAAAGGTATCTCTTTATCGGAGCAATTCAGAAAGTCGAGACAATGTCAGATCTCAGGATCATTCGTACGAGAACGTACGTTATCACAGAGGACAAAAATCGGAAGTTGGGTCCCCTGGAAGTCCTTATTGCGATAGGCAAACCCTAGCAAGAAGTAATTCCGAGACAAGAGGCGATCATCATTGTTACGAGAACGTAAATTTTCAGAAAAACGGAAAGATTAGAAATCAATTGGATTCCTCCTTCGAGACGATTCATATACCTAGAGTAACGCCCAGAAAAAGAATCACGGATTTTAAGGTTGGCGGACAAGTTAGTAATTATTCGACCGATTCGAGCGCCACTTCTATCGTTGGCAAAGACGATGGACCCTCCAGTCTTGGGACCGAGAGGAGTCCTGGTAAAAAACCGACGAGGAGGTTGAACAGTCGAAGTGTGGCTAACATCCCTAGCTCCTCTGGTGCTAATTTAAAGACATGGCAAGTAAGTACTTAAGAACATGTGTATATATATATATATATATATATATATATATATATATATATATATACGTATATCTAACAGTCAAATATTTGAGGAATCAGGTAAATGAAAACACTTGAATATTTTCCAAAAGAGATCTATAATATACCTTTCCATTGTCATCAACGAACGTACGAATGATTTTCTAATTTTTTACAATTCAACTATCAAAGGGCGCTCAGGATACGGACGAAGGTCTGAACACGGACTCCGAATTGGAGGACATCGACGAGGCTGGGGAAGGTGAAGAATCAAGATTCTGTACATTACCTAGGCCTGGTAAAGGTGGTGCATCCTTTACGATATTGACAGCCAGATTTTTCAAAGGACCTGGCCACAAAGGACTCGGTTTCAGCATCGTTGGTGGTACCGATAGTCCGCGTGGAAACATGGGAATTTATGTCAAAACTGTATTCCCTAATGGCCAAGCTGCTGATCTTGGAACTGTCAAGGAAGGTACATGATAATGATATATCGACTAATCGAAATTTGCGATATTAACAATCGTTGAATCTATATATTTCTTCTTGTTTCTTTTTTTATAGGGGACGAAATTTTGTCAATAAATTCGAAACCTCTTCACGGAATGACACATGCCGAGGCTATTGCTGAATTCAAGTCCGTCAAGGCCGGAGACGTGGTACTTCATGTTGGTCGTCGTGTTAACAAGAAGAAAAGAGAATCTTTGACGTTACCTCCGGTTGGTCCATCGGCATCTCGACAACCAATCAAATGAACCAGAAATTTCCTTAAATTTTATTCTCTCCTTCTTTTATTTAAATCTCGAGATGTTTAGCGATATTAATTTCTTTTCCTCTTTTCTTTCTTCTCTTCATTTCTTTTCTTTTCCTTTTTCTTTATTCGTTTCCTTTTTTAAAATCATAGAGAAATTTTTTTCGAAGGGCATTCTTTTTCTCTTCTTTTCTTTCTCCTTTTTTTTTTTTCATTTATTACTTCTTACTTTTGTATTTTTTATCATTTCTTTTTTTCTTTTTCTTTTTCAAATCGTACAAAGAGCAATACTTTTGTATTATTATTGCTGGCAATAATAGAAATATGCCCTTGTTAACAGGACAAATATGCGTGTGTATACATATATACATATATATATATATATATATATATATATATATATATGTATATATATATTTTTTTTATTAATGGAGCAACGAGACTGCAATTTTTGCAGGTTGGAAGACTGTATGTGTGTTTTTATTAATCTTATTCGAATATGAGCTTTCTTTTTTCTTCTCTTTTCTTTTTTTCTTTTTCTTTTTTTTTTCTTCTTAAGCGCGTTCATCCAAGATTCTCGTAATTGGAACATACTCTTCATTGTTCTAAAACACTGACGCTCTCTTTCTACGTCCTCTTTGTTTTTCGTTGATTTTCTTATGAATCATTCGTTCGATTAATTCGATGATTATATTCTATGCGATATAAATGTCTCTAGATGATTCAGAATATTATTATAACGTGATTAGATTAATAATAATAATGAATGCAAAAGAGTTAGAAACTAAACTGACGAACAAAAAGAGAAAAAAAGAAGAAAAAAGAAAAAAAATTATAAAAAAAGAAACAGTAAATCAAACTATGATAAAGGCATATAATCATTTCGAAAAACATTGGTGTAACGGTCATATTTATATTCACATATATATATATATATATATATATATATATATATATATATATCGTCTATTATATTCGGAATAATTAACGAAATCAAAGTAAGTACATAAGAATCGAAAATCGAAATTTATAAAGGAACTATTTCTCTCTCTCTCTCTCTCTCTCTCTCTCTCTCTCTCTCTCTCTCTCTTTCTTTCTCTATCTCTTTCTCTGTCTCTTTATAAACAGGAAGGACCAAAAGTCATTGGATGGAACAAAAGTTTCTAATCGATAAATGTAAAAATCAATTACTCCTTTTCCAAACTTTTCAGACTTATTTTTTTATTTTTTTATATTGCAAAAATGCCAAATCCAGTGATTGTAAAAGCTACAATCCAAAGTACGAGTCTTGAAAGTCTTGAAAAGTAGTAATTGATTGTTAAAAAATCGTGCAAGAACTTTTGACCTTAAAACCTATGATCTTTCCCTTGGACCATCCTATATTTTTTATCTAGTATATGTATAGCTCTACTACACATATATATATATATATAAACAAACACACACACAAACATATCTTCCGGATCAATAAGATAGTAAACGTTCTCGATCGTTCTCAGGGCAATCGTAAAGATCTTGAAAAAAAAAAAAAAAGAAACCACACTTCGACGCGAAGTTTCAATGAGTGAAACGAAACTTTATCTTTTCGAATTATGCGAAAGAAAAAAAAATGAAATGTTCGATTTGTCGATCCTGTAAAATAATTAACAGACTGTAGTTTATCCTTTTATATTTCTTTTATTTTTCTTTTTTTTTTTTTTTTCTTACTCATAAGGAAAGACATCGAAGAGATCGATTTTTCTTTTTTTTTTTTTTATATTACGTATTAAAAAGATTCGCGAAGAGATTATTATTTTTCGATGACGTTTTTTTGGAGGCGACGGAAGTGATGAACGGAAAAAGAAAAGGAAAAGAAAAAAAAAACAGAAAAAAAAAACAAAAAAAATCCGCCACCTCAAAAAAAAAAAAAGAAAAAGGAAAAGACATAAAAAAAAAAATAAAGCAATTTTTTTCTAATTATAGCACAGCGTTTCCCCCTACGAGAGCCTGATCGAAACAAGACAGAGTGCGTATTATCTCGTTCCAATAAGAAACGCTTGCAAATCAAACTCACGCAACATATTATACATATGTATATGCAATAACTCTATTGAATTTATTTTCTAACGGTTAGATTACGCAAAGATCGCCCAAAGATGAAACCCAAAAAATATTTTTATTACGAATGGAAATAATATGAAAAGAGAGAAGAAAATAGCGTATAAAAGAATGAAAGAAAAAGAAATGAACAAAAAAATATCTCTATATATATATATATGTATATATATATATATTTATATTATATATATATATATGTATATGTATATATATATATATATACATATAGTATATTATATATGAAATATATTTTAATGCTGATCGAACGAGACACGTTTATTTTAAGACGAAATGTTGTTAGTATCTAGTCCACTTGTAATTATTCCGTTTCGAAATCTCTTCTTTTTTATATGCATATATATATATATATATAATTATGGTGTGTATATATACATATATAATTACAATATATATGTAAAATATATATATATAATATATAGAATATATATAATATATATATATGTAATTATATATTTCTTATATACATATACTTTCCAAGAAGTGTAATAGCATAATCGATCGAATATCGTTTATAGGATTAAGGCGTCACCATTGAGAAAAAAATAAAAAAGAAAAAAAAAAGGAGAAAACTAATTTTTCATGAAAACATTATTTTCGTGAAAGTTCTCGTGTGCTTTGTGATTCGATAACGGGCGTTAGTTGTAATTAGTAAGTACATGTACTTCGTTTTTAGCAATATGTACAATTTATTCGTCCTACCTTTCTTTTTTCTTTTCCTCACTATTTATAGACGACGATTATAATAATACAAAAGCGAGGGAGGAAATAAAGGTTAGAGATATTGCATTGTCTTCCGAATAAAAAAAAAAAAAAAAGAGAAAAAAAATAGAAAAAGAAAGCAAAAAAAGAAAGAAAGAAAAGAACAAGACGATCCTTTTAAAATAAAATTATTGATAGATCGTTCTTTCAACATACCAATAATAATCAAACAATAGAAAGTCTATATATATATATATATATATATATATATATATATATAAATGTATGTATATATACGTGTGTATATACATATATGTATATACGCATAAAAAATTTTTATTTACTTTTTCATATCCCACGTTCGACTTATTTTTACAGTGCGAGAACCGGAGGTGGGTTTTGTGACAGAAATAAGGATATATCATATATATATATATAAAAGATATTCAATCAGATCTACTATGTGTGAACGAAAAAAGAAAAAAAAAAAGAAAAGAAAAAAATAAATAAAAAGAGAAAAAAAATGAACAAACGAAAGGAACTCAATCGAGTGTTATAATCTAATAATATTCGTACGAGTATGATAAAACGTTATATTGTATTTTCTACTTAACAAATGGTGTCAAAAGAAATAAATAATTCATAATAAAAATAAAAATATACACACAGCGATGATCTAAGAAATATTCCCCTAGTCGTATCACGTGTTCGTTCTGTGTATGTGCATATGTATGTATGATGTATATATGTATATATGTATATATGTATATGTGTATAAAGTCGAAAAAGAAAGTTGCTTTATCGTCACGTTTCACTCGAGGGACACTTTTCACGCATTTAATCGTCACATATATACATATGTGCGTATATATGTGAATGTATGTATATATATATATATATATATGTATGTATGTGTGTGTATATGTATGTATACATATAAGATCGATAAAAAATCGTTTCGAATACGAAAGCAAAAAGAGAATCAGCGTGATCACAATTGAAAAGAGAGATCATACCAACAGAGCTGGGCGGCACAGCGTCGTCTCAACACGTGACACTTGTAGAATAAGAAAAAGTTTAACAATAATGATCGCTTAAAGAACGATTTTAATCCACATTAAGAAAGAAATTATTTCTGAGACGGTAACTTTACCGGGTGATCGTAGATCTCAATGGATCTACGATAAGAAAACGCACGATATATTGTGCAACTACTTTCTACGAAATCTAGCATCTATTCCTAAATAGCATGACTCGATTAAGATCGGCATGATTTTCGGATTACTACGGTTTTCTTATCGGGGATTATAAATGGAAGAAAAAAAAAGAAAAAAAAAAAGAAGAATAGAAGAAGAAAAAAAAAAGAGAAACCAAAAAAATAAAACCACCCACTTGTTTTCTCATCGACCAGCCCTGAAAAGAACTAGCACAGTTTAACAACATAAATGCGCTAGTTTAACTCTACCCAAGCCATTCGACGACTTCCTCGAATCGAACACGAGAAAGACTTTTTTCAAATCTCGTTGACGTGTTGATGAATACTATAGGCTCTACCGCCTCGCCTTGATTCCTTTGGTACGGTCAAACGTTGATAGGAATCGTCGATCGTATCGATTTCTGCTTTTTTCTCTATTGCACCCTTTTCCAATATAGGCAAACCGATCGGGCTGGAATAAACGAAGGTCGTTTGAGCACCATTTGCCAGTCCGATTTTCGCAGATTCCTTCAAAACGTTATCCTGAGCGCTGAGGAGTTGTTTAAATCGTTCGTCATTCTTATCAGACTGAATGTCCATCATATTCCGAGCCGTTCTTGTCTGTAGGTCACTACTTTCTATTTGACGTTGCTGTTGCGGTTGTTGTTGTTGCTGCTGCTGTTGTTGTTGTTGTTGCTGCTGCTGTTGTTGTTGTTGTTGTTGTTGTTGTTGTTGAGGTTGTTCTTCTTGTACTTGATTCTTATTAGTGAAATTCAATCTTGGATTCAAGTTCAAGCCTAACCATTGAGAAAACAGAGCGAGTCCGTGTTCAGCGCTTGCTGACACAGCAGCGATCAACTCGTCCGTGTTGATGCCATCGTCCTCCTCGTCATCCGTGCTATCCGTACTCTCAGTCGTTTCGGTGATACTGATAAGACGTCAAAATTAATGATCGAGATAATTATGTTCAATCGACAATCACATTGAATCACTTACGCGGACACCTCTATTTGCCGCACCGTCTGATCAAAATTAAAACAGCCCATATGATAGGTAGCCTGCGGTGAACCCAATAATGCCGGCTCGATCACCAAACAACCGTCGTGACCATGTTCAGCCGATTTAACCGATGTGAATTTTGCACAAATCTGCGCCAAGTCCGATAGGAGATTCATGCAAGTTGGTTTATTAACTGCGTCAACTGTTCAAAACATATTAATCGAATTCAACTTTACGATTAATCAAGTTGTGTTTCTTATTAAAAACACAAGAGATAGATACTTGCCGATCTTTATCGTCGCATTGTGTACAGGATTATCGCCGTAGCTCAAGTTCAAGGATACGTTTTGTTCCTTGTACCTGATATTAACACAAACAGGACCACCGAGATCCATTGTCACTGTTAAATTCAGGTCGACGCAGCAAAGACAGCCGGAAGTCTGACAGAGACATTTCGATTGGGCTTGAGTTGATCTCGCTTCGGAATCCGATAAGTCCCAAGAGAGTAGAGTCTCTGTGAAAAAAAAAATGCACGCAAATATGCGTGTGTATGTATGCACGCGTGTATGTACGTATACAAGTTTATATAGCAAAAAAATATATATATACGAAAAAAAGTATGTATAATAAAAATCGAACGAAACGTTTCAAACACCGATATCGATCATCGTGAAACATCTTCGAACGACTTTCGATCTATTAGCGATCGAGAATGCATCGATCCGATTTTAAATATCGATTTTAAATATTAATTTTTATTCCAAACCTATCCGAGTTTTCTCGAGCTTACGCATATAACATGAAAATATGTCGAATAGATATGATAATAAGTGTGCCACCACACGGCGAGAATTTCTATCGTCGTTACTTTCATATATTACTGGGACGAAACCTGAAAACGTTCACGTTTTCTCGAACATCGACCTTAAGCAAAAAATGTTTCGAATTATTCTAACATGAATGATATATATATATATATATATATATATATATATATATATAAATGATATTACGATTGCAAATAAGAATTATATACATACATATATATATGTATATATACACACATATATATATATATATTTTTAATCACTTTACTACGCGGAACATGTGAGATAAGAAAAAAGAAAACGGAAAATAAATCCGAGCTGTGATTCTCACCGAACA
This sequence comes from Vespula pensylvanica, assembly GCF_014466175.1. Lineage (NCBI taxonomy): Eukaryota > Metazoa > Arthropoda > Insecta > Hymenoptera > Vespidae > Vespula > Vespula pensylvanica. The sequence goes on along the minus strand of NC_057690.1, from coordinate 1,442,387 downwards.
ATCCGGCTGACGAGACAACGGCGAAGCTGATGAAGATTAGGAAGATCGTGGACCTGAGCGTAGCCATGTTGGAGAAACCAAAAAGAGGATAGGAATATCGAAATTATATTTGGAGAACCGATCGATAACAGATTTAATCGAATGACAACAATGACAATGACAGTGACAATGACAACGACGATGACAACAACGACGACGACGACGACGACGATGACGACGACGACGACGACGAAGAGACGGCACGCTTGCGCGATACGCGAGGCTCTACTGGCTCGTCAGCGAGCGTCGAAGGATAAAGCTTCGTTCTTTGCAGAGCAGAGAAAGAGAGAGAAAAAGAGTGAGAGAGAAAGAGAAAGAGAGAAAGAGAGAGAAAGAGAAAGAAAGAGAAAGAAAGAGACAAAGAAATAAAAGATGGCAAACCACGAAAGATCCTGTCAAGCAAGGAAGTAGCTTTAAATCTGGTGGCAAGGGCAGTCAATGCCGTTCAATGATCAACAACCGATCGTTGGTCCCCGTCTAAAAATCGGCAAACAGGATTGGTTGAGAAGACTCGGAGGATGTAGAAGTGGCTCGCCATTGGCCGTGGCAAAGAACCTCATCTGGGTGACCGGGTGACCTCCTTCCGTTCTTCGAACAGCGGGAGGAGAACTCTGACTCTTCGTCGAGCTCTTGTCTCCTCTTTGGATATCGAACGAAAAGTATTTACTTTTACTTCGATCAGAAAGAGATAAAGAAATAGACAGAGAGAAAGAGAGAGAAAGAAAATCGAGGCGCCGTTTCGAACGGAAATTATAACGGAATTATTTTACTTTCGCCATGTCTCGGCTCCTCGTTCGATGCTCGTAATCTTTTAGTTCTTTTTTCTTTTTTTCTCTCTCTCTTTTTTTTTTTTATATCGAAAATAAAAAGAGGGAGAAAAAAATAATCTCTCCGTTTGAGTTTGATAAGAAGTTTGATACTTATTTTCTTTTTTTTTTTTTTTTCTTTTTTCTCTCTCTCCTTTTTTTTCCTAATTTTTCTTCTTTTTTTTTTGTGTATTTGTTCTCGTTGCTTTTGCTTTCTTTTATCCTGTCAAATAAAATGCACATCAAATTTCATTTCTCGATGATTCATTTATTAATGTCAATTCGTTAACCTTGTCTTGTAAATTAGAGAGGCAGAAGGGGAACGTAAGGTATGTTTTTAAAAATAAACAATATCCCTGGGACAACGGATTGTCAGTTCTTCAGGTGGTTAACGGCCAAGAATTGTGCGCCATGGCCGAACAATTATTAGCCAAGGTGAACCACTACCGACAACTACTTTCTTCGACCTACTAACCGGAGAAAGGCCCAAAACACGATTCTGTGGATTCGTTTGTTGAATTCTTTCTCGAAACTCGCGTACCGTTCTTCTTCCTATTAACTGATATTTTTTTCTCTCTCTCTCTCTATCTATCTCTCATCGATCTTTCATCGATCTGTTATCGATCTCCGATTAACTTCTTTACTTCCCTTACGTACCTCATTTGGTTCTTCAAAAATAACAGATCGTTCGATTACGTTCCAATATTTTAAGCACAACAGCCAAGAAAAAAGTAGTTTCGAGGAGGTCGACGACACCGAGCTATCAAAATACATCATGATCTTGATCGACGTTTACGGTAATCTATTCTTTCTGTCAGTCATTATTTATTCAGTATACGGACATCCTTTACGATTTGCATTGACATGTGCAACACGTTCCTTCTTGAACAAAACGTGCAACGTGTTTGCCCATCATCTTTTACAATGCTGCGTTCTATTTATTTATCGTTTGCAAGTCACATTGCGGCCAACTGTCCATAGATCATTTCTATTAGAATCCAATTTTTCTAGATCGCATATTATGGATTTTCACTTCGGTTTACCGATCTACTGGGTGAAACAAAAGTCTCTTAATCATTATTAAAAGTCAAGTTTCTTTTCTCAGATTTTACGTGCTAATTTCTTCTTTTTTTTTTTTTTTCTTCGTAAAACTATAGAAATATTTCGTCGACCTTACGATTTATTGTTCGGTTTGTACAAAAAAAAAAAAAAAAACGTATCTATAAATGTGAACGACTTAAAATTGCGTACGATATTCTCTTCTAGATTTTACGTTCTTAGCATACGTTTTTAGGTAAGTAGGTATACACTTTTATCCAACTGGCAAACAAGCAAACAAAAAAAAAGAAGAAGAAGAAGAAGAAGTAGAAGCTCGTTCTCGTAATTGCGAGGGTAAAAGCTAGACACATTCGACGAATAAAAAAGCTAACACCTGTTACTATCGTCCACGTTGCGTAGTCTTTTTCCAACCGATATAATTTTATGGCGATAGTAGATATTGAAAAGTGGGACTACCTCGTTAGAATTTGTGCCGTCGATGGACATATAAAATATTTTATTTGAAATTATTTCCTCGAATGTGTTCCTAGAGAGGAAAAAAAAACAAAAAGTAAAAGAAAAGAAAGCGTTTCCTCATTGTTTTCATAATGTAAACAAAAATCCTTACGAAACTCGATAATGGAACGAGTTAGAAAACAAAAAAAAAAACGAAAGAAAGGAAAACAAAACAATTAAAAGAAGGGGATAATTAAAAAAATAAACCTCGTCGTAATTTCCCACTTACTCGGCGGGAATATTTTTGTGATACGTGTGAATCATTTAATTAAAGTTCGAAAGTAAGAAACCTTCATTGAGAAACGTGCGACCATAGTCGATATCCTAACATGCGTTCTTGACCGTGACTCTTTCGAAGGCGAACAGAGAAAGAGAGAAAGAGAAAAAATATATATATATATATATATAGAGAGAGAGAGAGAGAGAGAATACGATTTCCTCATGCTATATCCTTATGGTTGTTGACGTTGAAAGAGTCGTCGAGCTGGAGGAACGATCACAGTAATAAGTAGTGGGGATTATACATGGTTGGATCCCTGAGTCTTTATTTACCCTAGAACGCATTAGAATGCTTTAATAATCCTAGCAGCGGCCGTGGCAGGTGCGGTGGTGGTGGCGTGTGACCGACTTTTAAAGAAACCTTGGGGGGAGTTGGGTGGCATCTTCAGTTGGACATTGGCCTCCGTAAGACTAAGGAGTCAGGGAAAAGAAGTCGAAAGGGTGCGACGAGGATAGAAGCTCTTTCAACGAGAGAGGATCCTCCTTGTTCCAGTACTCGAGTCAATCTCTATTTTTCATTAACATTAACGATTTATCTACAGGTAAGTCCAAAAGAAGATAAGTTATCGATTACTCTCATATATATTTTATTCGATTCATCATTATGTCATTGATCATTGTTCGAAGATAAGAAGTTATATTTTGATGTTGAATTCGATCCGGTATATATATTTCTTTCTTTTTTGTTCGGTTTTTTTTTTTTTTTCTTCTTTTCAATCGTCCCAACGGGTATTAGAGATAATTAAATGTCTTAGGATTAAGCTGATTAATACAGTTGCATTTCCGATCTGTAGATAGTTCGTAGTTATCGATCGTTAAAACTAATCGATCGATCAAACGGTTCTTCGGAAGACACGAACGTATCACTTGACAAGAATATTAAAATATTAAGTTGGTAAGAGAGTAAGCCAACCATATAAAGTTGTTCGTAATGATGCACCATTACCGTGCACTCGTACGACGCAGTAGCTATATCCGCTTATAAGAGATGAGCTAACTTCTCCATCGTGTTTATTCGTCCTTCTCTTCCTCCTTTTCTCGTATACTCGCATGTAGCATCTCACGAAAGATTGTTGGCTTTGACCGTGACCGAGATTTAGGTCAAGCGGTCGCGAACCAGACTCTCAGCATCTATATATATATATATATAATAAGTCGAATAAACTGAATAGAATCGTTCCTCTTTATTTCATTTCATTTTTCTTTCTTTTCCTTTTTTATTATTATTTTTTTCTTCTCTTAAACATTTACTCTCAGCCGAGTAGTAGAAAAAGTATGAACTTCCATTCTACATATCATTTAACTTGGATTAATTATTATTAAATAGACAGAAAGTTTACACTTTAATATTTATCGATTATTTTCGAAAAATATATCTCAAAGATTTTGACGTCGATCTTATCAAATACTTACAATGATCAAAATTGATCGATTTCATTCAAATGTATTGGCTCTAATATATTCGATTACTAATCTTCCTATGTTTAAATTAAATCAAATATGAAACGTAAAACAATAAATTTCGTTGCCATTATCTACTTTTTCTTTTTTTTTTTTTTTTTTATGGATTACTGTTGTCACAGTTGCGAATTCGTAATTGTCGATTTTCGTGGTGTCTAATTGTAAGATCAATTATCGATTAATCATAATTATACTGAGCAACAGATGTTTTTTTCTTTCCTTCTTTTTTTCTTTTCTTTTTTTTTTGTAATCAACAATTTGCAACGATTCGCAAAAGAGCAACGATCAGTTCGTTCTTCTTGCATCATCATTCTTACAATACGAGTTAGCAATCGTCGCTCTAAAAAAAGAGAACTTTGATCATACTTAATCGCGCTTCGTGAACTTAAAGAAGAGAGAATGAGTAACGCATGACAAAGCATATAAATAATTAATAATTCCATTTTGGTTATTGTTATCAAATGTTAATCGTATTAATGAATTCATTTGATTACAGATTAACCGTAAGGATGCGTCTATCAACGGTGCTGGAACTATTGTTGATACTTTTATTGGTAGCGTTTGCTGCTTATGGAAGAGTAATCGGTAAGAAGATCGTGATATAAATGAATTAATTTTGAAAATAAACAAAAAGAAAAGAAGAAAATATAAAAGAAAAATTATGCAAACATTAATAATCTCGTTTATTTAACAGATTCAGGCCTCGTAGCAGTGAATCGAAGTATACGAGCCAGCAACGTGCCCAAACAATCTATCGAATCACCGATAATAACCGAAGCTACCGAGAACGTTAACAGATATTGTACGTGCAGCGACGTCATTTGCAATTGTTGCCGTAATTTTCACATCCCATTGGTGCAATTAAAAGGACCAGGTAATAATTATAAGTCTACAAATTTATACAAATAATCCTAGATATCTTTATGATGATTAATGATCTTATTTATTAATCTACGTTTTGTATCATATTCTTAGGATGTGCTTCTTTACAATATCTTAAAGATGACAATTTGGCGGTACAATTGAGCTTTGGCGACAACATTCTTACATCAACAATTGTTAATGGTAAGAATATTTAATATGTATTTTATAGTACATATATATATATATATATATAAACATACATACATATACATATATATATATACACATATATATGTATACCTACATACGTATATACACATATATGTATATACGTATATATATATAGAGAGAGAGATAATATATATATATAGTAACCGTAACACGTACCGCCTCTTTCCATTTATTTTCCACAAGGAAGACCATTGTCTCGAACGCATCGGCAATTTTTACGTTCTGTCTATCGTGTAACGAGTTGACTCCATACTTCGTGCATCGTTCCGTAACAGGAAAAAAGAAAGGATAACTTCTATCATACTTATACGTAGTTATTCTGTATACCCATAACCATTATATGCGGTTAGGAAGTGTGTTAATTACACGGATATGAGGTTTCGACTATTCCCGTAGATATTAAGGTGTCATTTGGCGACGGTGACTTTCACCAAATGACCGTGAACATGGCGACGGAAGTATCGCGTGCGTTCTCGCAGATGCGTACCCGTAGCTAAAAGAAAAAAAAAAAAAAAAAAAGAGAGAAAAGAAAAGAAAAAGAAAAAAAGGACCCAAAATTATTAAGAGAAAAATATGCGTAACGCGTAGGCGTGGAATTCGTGTCATCGTTATACATACATATTTATATCTATACCTATATAATATATTTCTAAGGTGAAAGTTCGCATTTGAAGTTTCGCGAAGAGATTTAGAAAGAGTATCGATCGATTTTACGAAAACAAGTGTACGATGGCTCGTAAAATTATTCGTCTCTAATAAAATCTACTAATTCCTTTTTTTAGAAACTTGTTTTTCTTTTTCTTCTTCTTCATTTTTCATTTTTGTTTTATTTTTTTTTTTTTTTATTTTACTTTCAGGTAAAAATCCGAAACCCGTTTGTGTGCCGTTACCGGGTGGATTCAGCAAATTTTGTGGAAGGGTTTATTCGATTAAAAGAGACGTCGACAATCACTTCAAAGCTTGTCTTGGATTGGAACTTCAATCGTCAACCGAATTGGAGGCCAGTTTACGTGTCAGCTGTTTTAGGTAATATTTGAGTATACATAGATATATAGACTATAAAACTTTTCTTTATATTATATAATCAGTTTTTCGAAGATCGTTTAACGATACATATTCTCCTGTTACAGATTCGGTCCTGATGGTCTGAAATTACGTCCGGCAGAACCATTCCCAATCGTTGAATCCGAGCAAAGTTCCGAAGAAGACGACGACGATGATCTTTTCGGCTTAGGTTCGGACGACGACGAGGATGACGATGACGATGACGATGACGCGGTTAGACCGAGCTTAAACTCTGTATCGGATAACATTGGAAGCAACGTTGGATCGACCGATGAAGAAGACGAGGAAGATGACGACGACGATGTCCTTGGATTTGGTGCATTATTAGACATCATAACAGGCGAAGATGAGATCGTTACGAAAAAGCCAAAAGTAACAACCGCACCTCCCCTTCTGCAATTCACTATACCCATTTTAACAAGACCTTCAACAGCGTCTTCAGATTCATCGGTAGAAGAATCTTCAACAGGTGTTAATGACGCATTGATCCTCCAAACTTTAGATTCTCAGAATGATAATCATCAGGAAGATTATGGTCAAGAGTTAAACGATATCGAGGAACAAGTTAATAACGAAAATCAAGATGGTCTTACGGAGGCTGATTTATTAACAGATCTTACGACTAATGAATCGATCGTTGAAACCAATCAGAACGGGGGAACGAATAAACTGGTGAAACCAACGAGTAATCATAAGATCAAGAAAATTAGTACGGGAAATAATAAAAAGCCTAGCATTACTTCGTCAAGTATAAATGCGATCAACGACGATATTAAGAAGAAGAATAAGAAGAAGCCTGTGAAGAAACCGATCGAGGACGAGGACGAAGACGATGATGTTTTGGATGACGACGACGATGACGATGATGATCTGGATGATTTAAACGACGACGATGACGACGACGACGAAGACGAAGACGATGATTTCAACGAAAACGAAGAGGGACAAGACGTTGATTCTGACGAGGACGATGAGAAGACCGACGATCTCGATGATTTGGATGACGACGATGACGAGGAAGAGGATGCGGTATTGAGTGCACTCGTTGAAGATGACAAGCCAAAAGTAAAGAAGAACAAAATCATAACGAATAAAGGACAATCGAGTCGTCCAGTCGAAGAGGATGATTATTCCATTGGTATAACTGATTTTCTTTCAAGGAAAAAACAAGATGGTCGTCAAAGTAGAATCATGAGGCTATAGATATATTTATTTTCGATTGATTTTAAACCCCATCGTTAAATATCATAAATGACAATTCGAGAATTTTTTGAAAAATATTTCGAGCCGTGGACGTTCGTTGTTCATCTCATTTAACATATCCGACCTAAAAATATAATTCTCGAGGATTTTCGTTATTGAACTTAGATAATTTTCACTTTCATATTTTTCTTAGAAATTTCTTGTCGTTATAGGATACGCATAAAGGATGACTGATTATATCTAACTACATTTGTGAATACGGAAAAAGGATTGTCGAATTTTTTTAACATTTTCTTTTCTTTTCCTCTTTTTTTTTTTTTTTTTTTTTTTAATTCTTCTTCTAATTCTCCCTAATAAAAAAATATCCGATGATAATCGACGCAATTGAAATAAATCGAAAATTCGTCAGACAACCTCTGCCATAATGCGACGCTCCGCATCGTTTGATATTATTTAAAACAAATCGTATTTATTATACACATACACACACACAAACACACACGAATATTATTTAATTAACTTATTGAATTTGTACTTAGGTGCTAGGTAATAAAGACTTACACGTTCAAAAGGAAGCACGTCAATTTTATTGTGTATAGCGTTTAAATATAATCCCTAAATATATTAACAAACAATCTTCAAAGTTACGAACAAATTTTTCTTCTTTTCAAATTCAATAAAAAAAAAAAAAAGAAAAAAGAAAAAGGAAGAAACAATTCGATCGATCAAATATTAGAGGTAAATATTTCGCTATAGTTATTAATTTGCATTAATTTCCATGCGAAAACGCGTAATTATCATTTCGTCAAAAAGCTCATACTCTACTGCACTGATGTAAGACGAACATACACAAACGTATGTATCAAACAAATGGAGCACTGAAACGAAACGAGATGAAAGTGTCGAGTATAGATTAATGCAACGGTAAACCGAGTTTTGAGTACGCCTGATTCTTAACTTTCTATCGAAAGTTTATGAATATATAATGAATTAAATGTCTTCCTGGTCTGGTCCAAGGTATAACCAATATCAGTCTTGAATTCGAGCCGAAACGCGAAGCATCATAACCGCGCGAGTGAATCGGAAATAAAAAAGATGTCTTGTAGATCATTTGGCTTGCTGATCTTGATTCCAATGATCGTGAATATCAGCTGCGCCACGAAAATAAAAAAAATAGGTGAATATATGGGTGAACCACAAGGTCATCGCGCCGATATACCCAGTAAAATATAAATGGAAACGATTACGATTAAAAATTGTTGACATATTTTATCTTTAATGCCTGGAATAAAAAAAAAAAAAAAGGAAAGAAAAAAAAAAAGAAATTAAATAAGTGTATTTTTAGATATGACAGAGTACGTGTCATCGTATTACGATCCAACAACAGGATTAGAATTAAATGGTCAACCGGAGGACGTCGAAAGAACTCCCTTCCAATTGCCAAAACTTATTTTTCGAGGAATGCCATGTTTCTGTAATAATATGACCTGCGGTTGCTGTGCCGGTGTTAATTTAACGGCAATTAATTTTAATCGACGTGCATGCACCAAGTTCACTTACGATCCTCAAGAATTTGCTATCAACATGTCGTTTAATATGAACGAAAAAGAGATATTTTCTAGTTCCTTGTCCGGTGAGTATTAATCCATCGATCGATAATAAAATAATCGATCATGATATATCTTATCCTGATCGTTGTCATAATTTTTTGTTTTTTTTCACAGCGAAGAATCCTCCACCGGTTTGCATTCCATTCGTCTATATACCTGTAATAACGTTCTGTGCTCGATTCTTTGACATTCACACGATCGGCACAAATCTTCATGCTTGTTTAGATCTCGAAACACGAGTTGTGAACGCACCGATTTTAATCCTACATTTCAACTGCGTGAAAATCGGTACCGAAGGTATATCGTTGTCGAAGCCGGGTGAAAATCTCACTAGTCTTTCGTCGACCTCGAATCTAAACGAGAAGGATGAAATTTACGACGAAGTCAATTTCGAACAATCGGATCTCGATGTGACTAACAACTTTAACGGTGGTACGACTTACAGTCCTGAAGACGAAGCTGCGATCGGACAGTTGAAATATTGATTTTATAATCCTCGTGATAAAATTTTTACGTTAGATGTATAGATATGCGTATGTGTGTGTGTGTATATATATATATTTTTTTTCTCGTGTATTTATTATGTCAAATATAATATACAATCGATATTATTTATTTATTCGAATAATTCCTATTTTATTTGACACTTGATCATTTCACATTCAGCGTTCGAATCGAATCATCGTGTTATATATATATATATATATATATATATATATATATATATATATATATATATATCACGTTATAACGCCTACATGCTAACAAACTTACGTATTCTATAATAGTCAAGAGGAACCAACGAAATGCGAATATATGGGTGAACAACTTGAGGTAAACCTAAATTTCTCCGTAAAACGAGGTCACACCATGTACCGTCCTCCGTTAACTGACCAGTCGTGTTTCGATCGTTCATCGAGAACTATCACTTATCAAAGAATGTAGATGTAAATCTGATTTTAAATAAAAATGAACATCCAAAGAGTATCGATCGTTCAAACGATATTGTTATTTGTGATGTACTCATTATCGGAGTCTAAAGTGAACGTAGCAAATCGTCAAGAGGATACAAAAATCATTCTAAAAGATCAAGAGTCGATGATAGATCTTAAAACGTTGTTGAGACAAGCGGTGAACTCATCAACGTCGACTGAAATAACAGCAACTAGACAAGGACCTTGTCAATGTGCCCTAGGTGTTTGTGGTTGTTGTTCGAGAATACTTTTTTCCACTTGGAAACAAAAGGCATGCGTTAACGTGACTTACGATCCAGATGAGTTCAGTTTCACTGCTAACGTTCTGATGAACGACAGGGTTCTATACACTAGAACGATTTCTGGTAAATCTGTGGATTTTTATGGATCGTTTTTTTCTGTTTTTTTTTTTTTCTTTTTTTTTGAATATTTTCATTTTTTTTTTTTTTGGCTTTTTCTTGTTTCACTCGTTATAGGTAAAAATCCTAGACCAATTTGCGTGCCTGTGCCAAGGATACCGTACGTTAGGGCCTGCGTGAGATTCTATAATATTTTTTTTCAAGGTAGAAACATACATCTCTGTGTCAACATGGAAGGAAAGTTTAGAGATACCACGTTGTTCAAAGTAAGACATTTTTGATGATCTTATTTATATACATATATATCATCTATAACTATATATATATATATATATAGATACAGTCGGAGATTTAAGTAGATACAGAAATAATTAATAAATTTGTTTAACATAAAGACTTACAAAAATTTAAGTAGATAATGAACGGTGATCATATTAATGTATGCAGGTTGGATTAGATTGCATCCGATTTGGTTCAAACGGTTTAGCTCACATAAAGCCGGAAGACGGGGGTGGATTAGGCCAAGTCGAAATTTTTCCAGGCGATGACGATACCGATTATAACGATGATTACGATGACGATGATGACGACGACGACGATGACGACGATGATGACGATATATTAGATTTTTAACTAATAATTGTCTTTATTTATATACCTCGACAATTATTATAGGATTTTGAAAAAAATATTTGTTCTATTTATATATGTATATATATATATATTTTTTTTTTAATGTGTGTCTTATTTAATTATTACCTTTCACCAATTTTGTATTTCAAATAGGTTCGAGTTTGATCAAAAGCATTTGATAATCTTTTCTCTTTTTTTTTTTTTTTTTTTTTTGATTGTAGTAACGAAAACGATTTTACAAAGCAAAGAAACATAATTTTCAGATGAACAATCGCGATATAAAATGTCGCGTCAAACAATTGCGACAAATAACGCTGATTTCCGTCAAAATTCAATGAACTTTTATATCGGTCATCATAGTGATTATTATTTCCGGTAGAAAAGGTATCGTATAGATACCGGGTTAGAGAGCGTCGCTTATTTTATTATACTTAGATAGTTCAAAGTGTGAAAACATCAGCGTGATTACCTGAACTGTGTTTTATTTTTATTTGTGACATTAGTTAATCGTGCGAAGAAATGAATGTACGAATATCCAAAACATTTCTCTTACTATTGTGCATTTTTTCAGAATTCAATATAAATAAGAAACAAAGTTAGTTGATTGAAATTATTTTTTTTTTTTTCTTTTAATATTAATATTATAAAGAACGCAGTACTAGTATATATTTACATTAACGAATACACCATAGGATTTCCTACGTCGAAAGCATTTTTGATTTTCAAAACCAATTCGTTAAGTGGAAGATCATGCACTTGTCCTACATCTTATTCCTGTTCTTGCTGCGAAAATGTTATCATCATCTATACCAAAATGACGAAACAACGTGGGTTGAAAAAAAAATTACTGATAAATAAATAATAAAACAATTCTTCATATAATCTATACGTGCGAAATTTTTTAATGATCAATTGTTTTTTTAGTTTGTGTCAATTTTATTTATGAAACGAACGTATTGAAAGTAAATATTACGCTGAATTCGATAATCTTAACTGATCAAACTATTACAGGTAAGGCTTTTATAAAATATCTCTTTTTTTTATACTGTGTAAAATATATTAATTTTATTCATATAGATTGTTTTATCGATAGAGTATAAATCCTTTAGGATATGCAATAAAGTACCTGGCAGTTTCTTTTCAAATGTTTGTGCAAATGTTTTAGAATTGAATCGATTTCCCAGGTAAATAATATTTTTCTTGATGACTATATACAATGATCATTGCTAATATACAAGTATTATTTATTTCTTTTAGATCGATCACTATTTGCCTGCGAACCGAGATAGCTACTAAACATAAATTATGGCAATTGAATTACAATTGCATCAGTATATCAACGGAATTGCCAATGATGTCTAATACAACTACTGCTACTACGATGACAGTAACACAATCGCCAGGAATGTCTCCAGGACAGATGACAGGAATGCCTGGAATGCCAGCAATGCCTTCAGGACAAATGCCTGGAATGCCAGCAATGCCTTCAGGACAAATGCCTGGAACGCCAGCAATGCCTTCAGGACAAATGCCTGGAACGCCAGCAATGCCTCCAGGACAGATGATGGGAATGCCTCCAGGACAGATGATGGGAATGCCTCCAGGACAGATGATGGGAATGCCTCCAGGACAAATGATGGGAATGCCTCCAGGACAAATGATGGGAATGCCAGGAATGGCTCCAGGACAAATGCCCCCAGGGCAGACAATGGCAATGCCAGGAATGTCTTCAGGGTAAATGTCCATGAGAAAAATAACGCCATTAGATTAAATGTCAGGATTACCATTAACGAATGCAGGAATTTCTGTATTATAAATATTCAAAATACCAGTGATAATAATTTTTGACGATCTAAATAATTTATTAATATAAAGGATGTCCAAATGGAAAGAAGAAACATTACATAATGATGAATAAAAAAGTAAAATAATCTAATACCTCTCAATTTAGTTTCTCAAAAACAATATTTATGAAACAAGTTTCCTTTATACGTATAATAACATATCATCGCTTTCTTTCAAACTTCCATTTATATATAGGAGCAGAATTTTTTGTTGCACGTTTCACTCGTTTTGGTTTAGTTTCTTTCTCCTTTGCTAAAGCTCTCTGAATTTCTAATTTTTGTTGAACAATAGTTAACTCTCGTTCTCTTTCAATTCTCTTATACAATTCTTTGTAAGCCATGTGTTTCTGCTGTTCAATCGTGGCAAGAGTATTTTCGTCAACTTTGGGAAGCTTTATGTCTTTTAGTTTAGACAAATTGGGTCTATTTGTACGCCTTGACAATAACGCAGGATGCGTATTTAATTTCTTTGCAATATCAAAGGTTTTTTCTTCTTCCTCGTCTTCCACAAAAAATATATGCTTATTTTTTATTTCATTTGCAGCATCTATCAGATGTAACTGACTCTGTAACTTCTCTACCTTTTTCGCTTCTATATTTCTTTTATATGCAACGTATTTTATATCTTGAGTCTCCATTAATTTAATTTGTTCAGGAGTATGTTCATCTTCCTTATCTTTTTCTCTGTGAACACCTTTTTCTATTTTTGAATTGATCATGTGAAAGTAAAATTCGTCCGGATTTCTATCGAGAGCACGCTTTTGCAATAATTTCAAAGTTCGCTCTTTCCTATGATAATCTTTTGCTCTTACAACATAATCTTTCTTTTTTTCAAGAAGACCTAAGTGCTTACGGGCCTCTGGTTGATGTCTTTCTTTATGAGTTTTTTGCGTTGCTTTGGCTGCTTTCTTCCAAGAAGACATCCTTAAATTTTTTTCCAACCTATAAATATAGGTTTACAAATTTATACTCATTATCCACAGACAACGAATGATAGAGAAAATTAAATTTATACCTTTTTCCTGTAAAATTACTTCCAAGAAATATTATTCGAAGGATCAATAATTTTTAAGAACAATATGTCACATTTATAAATCTTTTCAATGTGAACACTATGAAACATAACCTAACAATTCCAAACGTGACCATCGCACGCTCTTTCGTTCTACGACTTTCCATTGCGCAGATACAACAAAACCAATTACATCTTCTGGCGCGAATTATGAAATTATGCTGTATATGAATTGCAAAACACAAGATAGTTTATCAAACAACAATTGTCGTATTTATGTTATTACATATTACGACGAAACAAAACGAAAAATAAAAGAAAAGAAAAAAGAAATAAAATAGACGAAAACAAAACGTAATAATTAATCAAAAATAAATGTAATTTACTAAAATCCAATTAATGATGGATCAACAAATAAAAAAATGTATATATATATATATGTTGCTCTTAAATATTATTCGAGACATATGAAAGAACTTTAATCGTTAGATATAATATCCGATTGCACAGATTGATGTGCTCGTGATGGTATCGGTATAATCGTATTTCCAACGGACAAAGAACCTTGACTAAAAATTTGTGTTTCCGATGATATGCCTCTAGGCGAAGTCAACTTGTTTTTCATCCTTGCGATCGGTTCTCGCGCTTTGATTTTATACCAACCGCGATGTCTTTTCGCCATTGGACTTCTATCATCAGCATGTAAAACGGCAGAATCGGTTGTCCTCGTTGAAGATGGAAATTCATCCTTGAAATCTCTCGATCGTTTACGAGAATTATTCGACACGCAAGATGTAAAACTTGACAAACAACTACTGTTTGCGGACGAGGAAGGTATTTCGTCTCTTTTGAACATTCGTTCGTTCGAAGTAGACTTTAAAAAATTGCCACCTACGATAAGATATAATATCAAAACGTATAATCTTTTCTAGACGATCCTTCTTTTCAAAATTAACATTTTGTATAAAAGAAAAAAAAAAGAAAGAAAGAAAAAGAAAAAGAAAAAGAAGAAGAAGAAATGACATTAAACCAACGAGTCGCGTATTCGACAGAATTGGAAAAAATTAATAATAACGTACCGGGAAAACTTTTGAGCGCTTGTTTAACGGCATGCGTCATAGAGGATAATAGACCAGCAGAATTATTTCTATTCAATGAATTTTCCACGTTATCATTCTGCGACGATACAGGATTTGAATCAGAATAGAATTTGTAACTGGCAGTATTTATATTATTTTCCATCGACGTGATCGACTTTCTTCTAGTCGTTCCTGAAATTTTACACTCGGCAAGATCGGAAATCGATGACAATTGCTTTAAGCCAGATTCGATCAGAGGTCCGATATGGGCCGTTCCAGAAGAGGAATTGTTCTCTACGATCACCATCATCACGACACGAGAACAACCAGTTTTTTGAGTAACGCCAATGTTGCTCTGAGTGGTCTGAGTTCTATAAAATCGATTCTCCTTTCCCATATTATTTTCATTCTCGCATGTCTTCTCCGTATTAGACGTCGAATCGACGTTCGACTCTCGCCGATTTTTATCAAACCCATTCGCGTCAATATTAGTCGATTTTCCATTATCCGTAGTCGATTTCATTGGTATATCTTCCATCGTAACCGTCGATCGTGATAGCGACTCTCGAGCTTCGTAATATTCATCGTTTTCCGTCATATTAGAACTACCGACGCTACATCTACCCGACTCAATATCGTTATCGTATTGATCAGAAAATCTGACCTTCTTGAACGAACTAGATCTTCTTTCCTCGTGTATTTTAACTTCAATATTTTTCATCTCCGGTAATATACCACCATGGACTCCGGTTAGTTCCATTTCATCGGTCGACCCTTCGATTTCATAGTTCGAAAATTTAGTTTTGGTAGCAGTTATGTATTCGGTTTTTTCTTGCTCTTGCATAACCGATAACATCAATCCTGGGTTGTTCTTTGTCGAGAGCTGTTCTTCCACGCCAAAATCGCTTGGTAAAGATCGAAATGGCGTTTTATCCTGATTCGTATAACAAGTCAAATAACTGCTAGACTTACCCTCGAAATCGCTACTTTTCGACTCTGATCCGTATGTGTAACTTTTTATCGAGGTTGCCGAACTTATGTTAGGTGTCTTTAATAAAAAATTTGGCACGTGCGGAGTCTTGTATTCGAAGCCCGACTGTTTCCCCGTTACGGCAACGTGCATCGGCGTACTCGTTGTTCTATAAAGTTCCGGCGGTGATGTTAACGGACCAACAAAGTTACCATTGTAATCTCCGTCAATCGTCGAATGTTCCTTCTTCTTCGTCCCTAAATTTGAAGAGATTGGTGTAGCCACGAGGGATCTTCTTTCGGAGATCGATACTTGAGGACGTCGTTGTGCCAACCAAAATTTGCATGGATCTTCGGAGAGTCCGTGATTACGGTTCAAAGATAATAATTATAATATTCGTTCGATATAATTCAATCTAATTTAAAATTAATTTCGATGAAATACAAACAAAAAATTTCTCATACCATGTGAAATCATTTTTCATTATCATTTCAATGTCTGTTCAAATCTTTACATATATATTTGTAAAAATACAAATTGGAAACCTTTATCCCTTACATACAGAGAGCATTGATCGCGTGATTTCACGTGGCACCAGCCAAAAAGAAAAATAAACGTTACCGAATAATTCGATATCCTTGTTTTGTTCGAAAAAATCACCACATAAATAACAATACAAGGGAAGATGATTGACGGCTACATGATAGAGTAATTTCTCGTCTAGTTTCGGATGCAATGGCAATTTTTCACCGTAACATAACGGACAATAAAACTCTTGATCCGGATGCTTCTTTTTTTGATGTCTCTTACAACACTCCGCGCAACAAAATAATTTCTTACAAATGTTGCAAGTTCTATTAGTCTGTAATATTTACAAGCGCGATATTAATATATCACATTTTTCTCACTTCTTATTCATAATAATTTAGATAATTACCCAAGAGGAAGACATGAAGACGAGGAGGTCGTAAATGTTTCGCAGAATATATGTTTACTAATTTCTTCGCTTGCAAGCATTTTGATAAGATAGACGAAGGACGGTCAAATAGCGTAACGCATGACGTAACGATAGTATAAATTCCTGAAAGATCGCGTTCGTCGATATCAAGATTATTCATTCTTTTTGTTTTTACATCTTTTCTTTTCCTATAACTCCGATTGTAACTCTAGATCGATAGAAAAATATCTGAAATTCGTTCTAAATATAAATTGTTTGATTATTCGATAGAACTTGTTCTATCGTATTCGAAATATTCTTACTACTGATCAATTTCTTTCAAAGCCAGGCAAATTCTGTTCGTATATCAAATTTACATACTTGTTAATACGACAAGGCGTATCGAAGGTCGAAAATATTTGTGATCGAGTCAATGTTTACTAATTTTTTTGCCTGCGAGCATAGCTTTTAATACAATAGACGAGAGGAGTCAGTGTAATTCGCAACGTGATAAATTCAACATGGCGGAATATATGCAATAATATATTTTCTTCTAGATAGATTTATACAATAGAATAAATAAGAACATTTGTTGTTAGAAATTTTTTTGTTTTTGTATAATATCTTTCTTCGATTAAAATTATTTATTTATTTTCTAAATCATTATTTTCATTGGATATATTTAAATTAAGTAATACGTCTAGAGAAAGTGTATTCAACACGTCCTCCTGATTTTCATCTGCTTTTTCCTCCTCTACTTTTTCAATTATACATTTCTGTTTCCGCCTTGCTTGTTCTTTAAATTCAGATAAAGATATTGGACGATCGTTATCAATAATAACACTAACGTCTGCTTTTCGAAAATCAGTACTTCTATCCTCAAGTAAAGACAGTGCCTCCTCGTAAGGTGGTGCAATCGGGCTTTGTACTGGCTCATGATATTTATATTCTTTTCCTTCAAACTAAAAATATATCAAGTATAATATTTCAAACAATTCAATTCTTTTTTCTTTTTTATATATAAATCATTATATGTATTTACATTCAGTGGATAGCATGTATCAGAATCAGGTTGATTCAAATCTCCACATACGACAAATGGTACAACGAGTCTGTTAACTCCCGTCAATTTTTCAAAATTACAAGGTTCGTGTGTGAGAAGAGGATTCAACATGTGAGGTTCGTATCCATCTGGCGGAGAATAATTTTTGCATACTACGAAAGCTTCGATGCTAGAATTTCGAGAACTACTAGGTTTGGTGCAATAGACATAAGGAAAAAATATTTTCAGCTGCGCGTACAACAACGAGACATCCTTCGCTCTGAAAATCTTTGCTACAAATGTTCCTCCAGGTCGTAATATATGAGTCGTTATGTTTAAGGCTGCTAACAGAAGCTGAGACTGAATATATATGTCCATATCATGTAATCCTGTGACTAAAGTACAGATATACGCAATTCATTATTAATATACATAACCTTACAAAGTTTATAGAAAAAAATGAATAAATATAAGAACGTACCATCGGGTGCTCCATCGCATACAACTAAATCAGCTTGCGTGTTATCAAAATGAGCAATTATATGCTTTGCTGTAGCAGTATTTGTAATATCTCCTTGAATTTGAATTACACCTTCCAGCGGTGCCATTGCTTGTAAATCAACAGCAACAATTTTGGGAGGTGTCGCTTCACCTTCTTCCAATGCCTTTTTGTAATTTTCGCTAGAGGCATACAAAATTTTATATTATTTAAAATTTACATATACGTATATATTATTTCAAATATATTTATATACCTTAATTTCCTTGACAGAACTTGACTCCAGCTACCAGGTGCTGCGCATAAATCAACAGCTTTATTTACACCTGTTGACAAATGTAAAAAATATCAATTTATAAAATATAAAATCCTCACACAAATTTATGATTTATTTTATATCAAGATACATTACCATCAAATATATAACATTCACTATCGATTTGTAATAATTTAAATGCACTACGTGCTCTCCAACCTTCTTCTTTCGCTCGTCTGTAATATATATCACGTTTGTCTTTCGATGTTTTTCCCATATTTGTAAAAAGTATACGTATATTAACGATTTTTCTTATAGATATAAATTAATACTTATAGATATAAGTTAATTTATCACTTAACAAAATAACATATGTATATAATGAACGAACGTAAAGGTTAGGTGACAGATATGTTACAAGGAAGAGAAGCCATTTAAGGTTAGTCGCTATCTGTCGCTCGTAATTATACGACTCCAGCGACTGATACGGACAAAATATGAACTACCAACGCAATAGCGCGACACTACCGCCACACTCATTTATTCAGCGATAAGCTTGTTAGGTTACATTTCTCTCACAGTAAACAAATAATTGAATTTGGTAGAAATTTTTATATATATGAATATATAAATATTCTATATATACTGACATATTATATATATAACAGAATTTTGAAATATGTAAATGTAATGGCACGTAATAATAAAAGCTTCATTGTTATATATAAATTATTTCCGACAAAAAAAATCATTTTTTTTTTTTTTTTTTTTTAAAGTAAAACTTTCAAAAGTTTGAAAATATCATATCCTCGCTTATACCTTAATCTTTAAAATTAGATCTTGTTCAATCTCTGTATTAAAAGAATTGTCTTAGTTAAAAATAAAAACATTGATGACGTTTGTATATAATTTACTTTCGTTTGAATTATTTTAACATTTATGATTATTACTTATTCATTGTATGACAAAATAGAAAACAAAAATATATTTCATTTGAAAATTCATATATATTTGAACTATACATGTTGTAAAAAAAAAAGAATGGCAAATAATATAACCTAATATATATATATAATATATTATTAAAAATAATCAAATCACTAAATATCATTAAGATAACACGCGGAATTACAGATATACAATATCTCCTTGGTTATCTCACTTATCAAATTATCAATTAGTATCAGCATAAATATTTATCATGCAATGTACATCGTCATCGTCATCATCATCATCATCATCATCATCATCATCATCATCATCATCATCATCATCATCATCATCATTATCATCATCATCATCATCATCATCATCATCATCATCATTATCATTAATATTATTATTTTTTATAAAGATCGCATTTTATACAGAAATTCATTTAATTTTACAGAAAATAACAAGAGTCAACACGATATTATATAATTTCGATGTCGCAAAATTTTTTTATCATTTTCCTAAGATATACATTATTATAAAGACATTTTACGTCCTTCTATGGAAATATCTACTGCTCTCCTTGCAGATTTCATTTTTTTATTATCCATATAATTTTTCATATGTCTTTCAAATCGATTCATTTGTTTTTTAGTACTCTGTAAAAAAAAATATATATATATATAATAACAAAATCAAAGATGAAAGTTGCCTTTGAAAATCACAATAAATACTTACTCTACTTATATCAACGTCCGATTTCCAATCTGGACGTACAACATAATCTTTGTTAGATGGTCTAGGAACTCGTGCTCTAGCAACCCATCCTGGATCTCCAGGTCTCAGAGGTCTAAATTAATTACGAAAAAAAATTAGAGTATTTCAAACAATTTCTTTTCTTTTTTTTTTTTTTTTTTTTTCATATCGATATATAGAAATTAAATGTCATCATACTTGGCATCTCCTTTTAAAGCTTTATTAATATCCTGAGATTTTTGAGAAGATCCATCCTCCTCAGTTTTTCGTCTTTTTTGAGGTGTTTGTTCTATATCTCGCTGTAATCTCTCTTCCTTTGTCAAAGCTTTAAAATCTGCAGACAAATTGAATATTGGTCTAGCCCATTCGTTAATTAATTTTCCGGCACGTTCTTTATTTTCCTTTGTTTCTTTTGGATGCTTGTACAAATACATTACAGCTTTACCTATTCCTGATTGTTTTAAAGATGCTTGGTCAATTCTTGGAAACTAGAAAAAAAAGATTTAATTTTTATAAATCAATTGTATCATCGTCATACTTTTTGTTTACTATTTAACTTAAACTTACCTCCCACAAAAGTTTTAGGAGACTGTCTCTTATTCTTAAAGACGGTAACGATCGATCCGGCATCGGAGCAAGCCAGTCGGTTAAAACCGCTAATACATTATGTTCTAAAAATGCTAATTGCAAATCATGTTTCTTTAATTGGGACAATACTTTTGGTAACATTGCAATTTTATTAGTAGCTGGCTTATGTAATTGATTTAACTTTCTGTCTTCCTCAGAAGCAGCTTTCATGTCGCTCAACAATTGTGCGATAATGTCATCATTGTCATTAATTATATCAATATCTTTGCGTTTGCGTCTACGTGATTGTTCTTCTTTTTTACGTGCCAACATACGATCAAAATCTGACATTGAATCATCTCTGCAAAGTAGAAATAATCAAAACTATGAAAGAACGTTTATAATTTCATTTAATAATTTCACGAGCTATTCAAAATTAATGATTTTTTAATATTTTTTTTTTTTATGGACTATTTAATAATTTATGATCACATCGATAAATAATCTGTCTGGTTCACGGTATTACTTACATATATCTGTTGCTCCTGGATAGCAAACATTAATAACAATAATAATATCATAAGATTTCTCTCTCTTTTTATTTTTTAAATAATGTTTGTAATGAAAAAAACGTGCATTCTATTATATTTCTATATAAAACGAACTTTCAAGAATCTCTTGACTAAATTTATGATTATTACGAAGTGATAATGACATAGTAAAAAATAATTCATCAACTTACATTCCTCCCTCTGTTATTACTCCATCGTCAGAATCTTCATTATCTTGTTGTACGATACCGGTTTCATCGTCATCTTTCTTCTCATCATGTTCTTCGCCCTCTTCCAGATCATCGTCATTTCTTTTCTTAGGTGATTTATCTGCATCTCCTTCATCTTCGCTATCGGACAATTCACGTGCTGCTTTTTTAGAACTATTAACACCATCATTCTCTTCCTCCGAATCGGAGAGTATTCTTTTTCGCTTTTTTACACCACTTTCCGACTCTCTACTCGGACTTCTCGATCTACCCGATTTCGAAGCTGATCGTGATCTCGATCTGGTGCCAGATCTCGAACGAGATCTACCCGCAGATTTTGCAACGGATCCAGACCGTGAACGGGATCTCGATCTGGATTTTGATCGTGAACCAGAATGTGATCTTGAACGTGATCTTGACGGTGATCTTGATCCAGAGCCTGATCTTGATCGTGAACGTGAACCCGATTTCCTTGATCCAGATCGCGATCTTGACCTTGACGCCTTCGAACCAGACGGTGAACGAGATTTTGATTTACTAGATCTGGAACCTGATCTTGATCTAGAGTGTGAACTCTTTCTTGAAACCTCACGGGACGGAGAACCCTTTCTCGATCCCGACAATGATCTGGATTTTGACCTAGATCTTGATTTAGATCTAGATACGGATTTTCTTGAACCAGACCTTGATCTAGATCGGGATCCCTTTCTTGAACCCGATCTTGATCTCGATCGAGATATTTTTCTTGATCCAGATCTTGATCTCGATCGGGAAGCTTTCCTTGATCCTGACCCCGATCTCGATCTCGATCGGGATACTTTCCTCGATCCTGACCTCGATCTCGATCGGGATATTTTCCTCGATCCCGACCTCGATCTCGATCGGGATACTTTCCTTGATCCTGACCTCGACCTCGATCGAGATGCTTTTCTGGATCCTGAACCTGATCTCGATCTCGACCTAGATCGAGATCCTTTTCTCGATCCTGACTTTGATCGAGATCTAGATGGTTCTCTTGATCCAGACCTCGATCGTGATGCTTTTCTCGATCCTGATTTCGATCTTGATCTAGATTTTGATCTCGACACCACCTTTTGTTCTGGACTTGGAGATCTTGATAATGATCCTTTACGTGATGCCACAGGAGATTGTTTCCTAGATCCAGAACCAGATCTGGATCTGGATCTAGATCTTGATTTCGATTTAGCTTTTTCATCGCCCGAATGCGACGGTGATCTCGAATGTGAACTTTTTCTCGACGAAGGAGACCCTTTTTTCGAACTTTCTACGGAACGAGACTTCGATTTAGAACGTGATTTTCTAACATCCGAAGGAGAATGTTCGGGCGATAATCTAGGCGAGCCTTTTTTCGAGCCTAATGGCGAATGAGATTTTGATTTCGATCTTGATGCATGCTGAGGACTTCGAGAGAGAGACCGTGATTTCGATCTTGTCGGATGTTCTGGTGAATTAGAACGAGATCGAGATCGAGACCGAGATCGAGAACGAGATTTTGATGGTATCTTTGGTGAACCGGAATGTGAACGCGATCTTCTTGATCCGGAACGAGAGCGTGATCTAGAAGCTGCTCGGGGTGATGGAGATCTCGAACAAGATCGAGAATTCGTTGGAGAAGCACATTTACTCGGTTTTGGCGTATTAGACCTTGACCTCGATTTCGAACGTGAATTAGATCTGCACCTTGAATTATTCCTCGATAGAGAACCTTCTTTAGATTTGGTCGGCGATGGAGTCCTTGATCTCGAAGAAGATTTTGCAGAACGTGCCGGACTAGGAGACGGCGTTGGTTTTCTCGTTCCATTGTCCACGCGTTCTTCCGAATGAGATTTAGAACGAGATCTGGAAGTACTTCGTCTGCAGCCAGATTTAGAACTAGATCTAGATAATCTTCCGTGTTCCTTCGTAGATGCAGGAGAGGGAGATCTACTCCTAGAAGGTGAACGCGAACGCGATCTGGAATATGATTTTCTAGAACTCGCGTTGGAGCGTGCCGATGTAGAGGACGCTGGTGATGCCACTTGTACTGGCGACGAAGGCTTTGATCTGCAATGCGTCGTACAGGTTTTATTTCGCTTAGAACCATCACGGAAATAAATAAAACAAACGTCAATAAATACCTAGCTGGAGATGAATTCGGACTGTGAGAATTTGATCTACTCCTAACCGTATTTTCAATACTGGCAGAACGTTGCGAGTCCTGCGAGGGACTTCTGGATCTCTCGCGTTCATCTTCTGAATCACTTCTCTCATCTATATACAAAGTATAACATAAAATTGACTTTCTACTAATACTTGAGATATCTCTTTGATTGTATTTCTTATACTCACCGTCTCGACTCATTGCATTTATGTTTATATATAAATATATATAAATAACTCTAGACGATTGACGGTCAAATCGACGTAAAAATGTTAGGATAATTAAGTATGTCTATAAATACTCATAAAATAATATTCCCACATTCACTTATTCTTCTTAACACATTAAGCAAGCAGAAAAGATAATCCATGTATATATTTGCAATTAAATAATAAAAACCTAAAGAGGTTTGTGTTCAGGCGTACCGACGCTTCTTCGAGAATCCACTCGTGGGTTCTGTTAGGTTAGGTTAGATCCATGAAGGACAGCCAATAAAAAACCTTGTAAAGATGGCGCTGTTGCAGGTGTCGTTCAGAAAATCATATGTTCCGTGAGGAGTCGAGCGCAGTTTACAATTCGTTATGAACGGTGACATATCCTATTGTTATATTTATCTCGGTATAAATTAATAAAATACAAGATAATCCTTAGGAAAAGTTCACAATATACAAGAATATCGCAAGTAACAAAGTTAGATAAAAACAAGATAGAAAAAGAAAAATCTTTGAAAGGTGCGTTCGTAAAATAACCGACTAGAAATTCTGCGATCTCTCTCTCTCTCTCTCTCTCTCTCTCCTTCTCTTTATCTCTCTATCCCGAGATGTCGCTGACGTTTGGAACATGCGATTCGCGAAGCGAACGAAGTTATCCGAAAGTAACCGAGTACGTCCGAGAACGTTCCCGTGGAACGACATGGCGGCTATGAGAGAGTTTCGCCGCTCGTGCGAGGCTGTCGCGTCGTTCGAAGTAGTATTGTTTCGCGCCACGGAGTTTTCGGGTTTCGTCATTGTTTCTTTTGCGTCACGCGGGTGACCTCTTTGTTCGCGCACGTCCGTCGCGAGAAAAGTTGGAAGGCGTCGTGCGAGTAAAGTTTTTCAAGTAATAGAAGCTAAAAGATATACAGGGAAAAAGAGTGAAGCGGGGAAAGGGATAGAGGGAGGGAGGGAGGTAGTAAGAGAGCGACGGAAAGACGGAGACAGAGACGGAGAGAGAGAGAGAGACGGTGAGAAAGAAAGAAAGAAAGAAAGAAAGAAAGAAAGAGATAGATAGATAGATAGAAAGAGAGAGCGAGAGAGAGAGAGAGAGGAGAGAGAAGACAGAGAGAGAGAAAGAGAAGAGAGAACGGAATCCCCGATGCGGCGGGGTGTCTCGCGCACGTAACGAGCGCAAATGACGACTTCGATGTTGCTCAGCTTCAACCCGCCTATCGTGAAGCGGCTGCTAGGCTGGAAGAAGGCCGAGGGCGAGGACAAATGGAGCGAGAAGGCCGTCAAGAGTCTCGTTAAGAAGTTGAAGAAGTCGGCGGGTCTCGAGGAACTCGAGAAGGCCATTACCACGCAAAGCTGCAATACCAAGTGCATCACTATACCGAGGTACGCGTACCGACTAATATTACTATCTATCCTTGTCTTTCTATCTCTATCTCTATCTCCCTCCCTCTCTTTCTATCTTTACGCGTGTCTAGCTGTCTGTCTCTCTGTCTTTTACCACTGCCACTGCTACGGGATGCTGCCCCCGTGTATCTTCCCCCCTCCTCTTCCTTTTCCTCCTCTTTTCTGCGTGTGCGCGCGTGTTGTACCGTACACGTTATAACCAGCGTTTTTCTTTCTATTTATTTATTTTTTTCTTTATATCTTTTCTCCTATTCTCTCTCTCTCTCTCTCTCTCTCTCTCTCTCTCTCTCTCTTTCTCTCTCTCTCTCTTTTTCTGTTTCTCTTTCTATCACGCGCACTCTCGCTCGTACGTATGAGAGATTTCGCGTATTTGCTCTCTCTCTCTCTCTCTCTCTCTCTTGTGCGCGTGTGTGCTGCGCGTCGCGCCGTAGAGAGAGAAAGAGAGAGAGAACACAATAAACGAAGGTACTCGCGCGTTCTTAATAGTGTAGTAATAGTAGTAGAATAGTAGTAGAGTAGTAGTAGTAGTAGTAGTAGTAGTAGTAGTAGTAGTAGAGTAGAATAGAGTAGTATAGTGGCAGCAGTAGTAGTATTATAGTAATAGAAAGAGAGCGTCGAGGTATGTTTCACATCCCAAGAGTAACGTTCGTTTTAAATACCCTCTTCTCCTCTCCTCGTGAATCTTGAATGTGATACAATGGAAATGTATAAGAGTCATTGAATTTTACATAGGAAGTTGTAAGAAGAAAAAAAAGCAAACAAACAAACGTACGATGAACGAACGAACGAACGAATATCGAAATAAAAACAAACGAAAAAAGATAATCTTCCTTTGAAGGTACGACTATTCAGATTACAATTAAAAACTACGAAATTAATTATTACAATTTTGTATACACACTCACACACATACATATATATAATATATACATATATATATGATATAATATAGTGTGTGTGTGTGTGTGTGTGTGTGTGTACATAAAAGAAAAAAAAATGTCATCACGTTCATTTAAAAACGAATGTATGCTATCAAACGATAATCGACGTTTTTCCGACGGCAAGCAACTCAACTTGCTTACCGACTTTCTTGTTTTGCGGAGCATGACGAGAATAGATACCCCGTTCGCTAACCGATCGGCGAACATCGAGGAAACGAACGAACGAACGAAAGAAGGATGCCTAAGTCTCTCTTTCTTTCTCTCTCCTTTCTTTTTCTTTTTTTCTTTCTTTCTTTCTTTCTTTCTCTCTCTCTCTCTCTCTCTCTCTCTCTCTCTCTCTCTCTCTCTGTCTGTCTGTCTCTCTCTCTCTTTCTGTGTGTGTCTCGCGAATCGTCTAGACAAAAAGAACGTGCTTATTTTATTTCGTACAGTCCCGATCGCTTACGTACGAACGCGCCTCTTTTCTCTTCTTTTCTTTTCTTTCTTTCTCTCTTTCTCTCTTTATTTCTTTTCTTTTTTGTTTTAACCACGTGATCGTGACGTCAGAAGTGGCATGCGTGAGGCGTGCGCGCGTGTGTGTGTGTGTGTGTGTGTGTGTGTGCGTGTATTATATTTAAAATAAGTACGTGCACGCATATATGCATATAGAGGGTGTTTCATTTGAATAAACTTATGCAAGTATCATCGAATATCCGGGGCCAAAAGTTCCTTGGTTCGTAGTTTTACGATATCAAAAAGAAAAAAAAAAAAGAAAGAAAGAACAGTCTGAAAAAGTTTCGAGAACGAAAGGAAAACGAAAGTAATTGATCTTTAAACTAACCTAAAAAAAACCTTTTGACTTGCCCTGTATTTATTATCGTTAACTTCGAATGAGTTACCCTGTATAATACGCGTATATGTAATTACTTTGAAATGTTTTATCGATCAAGTTTCTTACCTTCCTACTCACGTTATACCCACGTTAGAATTTAATTTAAGTAGATTTAAATAAATAGATTTAAATAAATACATTTAAACGAATAGATTTCAGTTTCTAAATCTTTTTCTTTTTATTTACTTATATATTTATTTATTTATCTATTCTTTTTTTTTTCTTTCTTGGTTC
>NC_057690.1:1403903-1414824 GCF_014466175.1 Vespula pensylvanica | reverse complement strand
CCCCCAAAAAAAAAGAAAAAAAAAAACGATGAGTAGACTTACGAATCCGTCATTGACGGCGACGTGCGATTTTGATGCGCGCGCAGCCATTCGCGTCTTTGGACTTTCCACCTTGTCGAACTTCCAAATCGCGTGGCGCGCACCTGTCAGTCATCGCCTTCGTTATCTTCTTACTCTTCTTATTCTTATTCCTCGTCGCGACTCTTTCCGCATCGAGATTCATTCATCAGTCCCGGTCACGTATATATGTAGATCGTGAATTTCATCTGACGTAAGCTCGAACGATAGAACGAGACTGAAAAATCGATTGGGTTATCGCTTGTTTTTTTTCTCTCTTTTTTCCTTTCTATTCTTCTTTTCCTCTTTCTTCTTCTTCTTCTCTTTACTCGTAGGCCCACATTTGCCTTAAAACGTATTAGATTCGAGCTGGGAACTCTTTTTTTATATTATGTTTTTGAACCTTATTATTGACTAATAATATATAAAAAATAATATAGATATATATATATAAAAAAAGATAGTTTAGTATATCGAATGCGTACGTGCGGGTGCGTATGTGTGTGTGTAAATAAGTGAATGCATTTGATTAATCGAAATAGATATATTTTTTGAGGTTTCATAATGATGTATAATGCTTACGAATAGATAGAGTCTACAAATGTATAAATGTCAGGCGTGTTCGTCGTTCCTGTCTCGTTTTAAAATTGATTTTCCTTCGTTCAATATTTTACTTCGTTTTGTTTTATTCTTCTTCTTTTTTTTTTTTATATTTTTATTTCACGTTTCGTTTCGTTTCGTTCATTTCTTTTTATTTCTTTTCTTTTTTTTATCAAATATGAAATGTTAAACAAAATTTGTATTAGGATTAACGATAAATACGTTGATCGATATAAGTGTTCGATTTAAGAAGGGAAAAAAAAATAAAGAAAAGGAGCGAGAGAGAGAGAGAGAGAGAGAGAGAGAGAGAGAGAGAGAAGACAAAGGAGAAGGCGTCATCGAAGCTCGTTCCACGTAGGAAGAGAATGAGCTCGGTGTATATATAAAAACCTTAATCAATAAATCATATTCAACCCTCGTGCTGAGGGATATAGCATATACTACCTAGTTGGTCTATCTCGACCGCCCACTCTTTCCAAGAAAAGTTATACGCGTTTTGTCGATAAAATAGAGAAAGAGAGAGGGAGGGGAAAAAGAGAGGGGGGGAGAAGAGAAAAAAAACAATAAAAGTAGTATAACTCGATTTGTGTGTTACTTATTAAAATTTTCTCTCTCTCTCTCTCTTTCGTTTTGTTCTTTTTTTTATATTTTCTTTTTTTTTCAATTTTTTAAAGTATCAGAAAACAAACGATTACTAACTTTTGCTGGATACATTTAAAATATATACGTATAGCGTTTATGTATACATATATGGATGGTCGCGTATTTATTTACGTACGTGAGTATGGGATGATATGCGTAATGCGTATATATATATACATATACCTACATAGAGGCGATCGAACGTTTAGGAGAGTTCACGGTCGGCCGTGTCATACACAAGAGGACACACATTTTGTACACGATCGTATGTGCGTAGGTATGTGGATTTCTTTAAGCTTCTTGGGAGCATCGATCTTACGAGACCCTGCTTTTTACCCTCCTCTACCCTCCCTCTCTCCCTCTCTCGCCACCCTCGCACAATCTTTTTTCTTTTTCTTCTTCAAGGTCCACGAATACGATCTTTATTTGAAAATCTTTATTTTCCTTATAACAAAGAGAATGGTCGAATTATATCATTCTGCGAAGGAATATTTGAATCGTTTTGAAATATAATTTTCACGTAACTTTTTTATCGAATACAAAATTTGTTTAATAACTGTGCGCGCGCGCGCGCGCGTGTGTGTGGGTGTGTACACATTCGTAGATATTATATTATACATCGTTTTTAAGATTTAATAGAAAATTATTTAAACGATTGATTCTTAATTCCAATCTGATTTTTCGAAAAGCAGGAAGAAAATTTATCTAAATATTTCAATTGGAGTTAAAATCATATTACACTATACAATTAAATCTAATAAATATATCTGAATATCGAGAGATATTCTACAATTTAATACATCATCGTAATATTAGAATCGACTATTAATAACGAAGAAGAGTCATTTAAATGTCTAAAGATAAAATTATCTTATACAGTTTGGTTATATTTCTAATGAATAATTGTTCAATCTTCTTTAGAAGATCGAACTATACGAAATCGCTTATATAAAATTATAATGCAAATTATTTTCGAAATTAATTTAATTATGATCTCTAATTTGAATTTGTTTCAATATCATTGATCGATTACTAAAGAAAAGAAATGGAGACAGGAACACACACACACACACACACACACACGTACAGAAAGAAAGAGAGAGAAAGAGCGAATTACGTAGATAAGAGCGTTAAAATCATCTGCTTCGTTGGTCGTTATCTCTCCCACGGCGAATCTTCGATGCACGCCTCTCACACACACACACTCTCTCTCTCTCTCTCTCTCTCTCTTTCTCTCGCGTGCGCGTCATCGCATTTTCTCGCTCGTTACACGCGTAAGAACGAGCGAGGTGAGGCGGGGAGGGGAGGAGGGTGACGAGGAGCTTTTGTCGCGTGGGCAGCTGTTAGTTTATAGTTACTTTGTGTATGAAGTAAGATATACACACACACGTGTGCACGCGTATATACGTACACGTATATGTATATTATTGTTTACATATTGTATATTATTATATATTTATTAATTTCTTCATACGATCCAAAGAATATAAAAACCTCATTATGCTTATAAAAAAGAAATTATATTTTAATATATGCATATAGTATATGATTTATGAACTAAAGGTTATCCTTCGTAAATTATATCATTAGATATTTATTACGTTTTTATTTTTCTTTTTCCCTTTTTCTTTTCTTTTTTTTTTAAATATTAATAACTTTCTTTTTTCATTTGCACATAAGTAATTTCAATGATTAAAGGATATGTGATTTATGTCGTCGAAGTCAAACATCTTAATGAAATATCTTTTTATATCAGATAATAATTAAAAATATTTCAATCAATATTTAAATAAGCACTGAGTAAAAATTTTTCAAAAATGGTGAAAAAAGAAATCTCTTATCGAATTTTTATTCTTCGGAATCAGCGGTTTTACAATTCTGCGAAGACGCTTCTCGTTGTTACGTATCGGATACGTACTCCGTTAGAGCGGATTTATCTTGTTACGACATAATCCATGAGTAAAGGGGGAGGGGGAGGAGGAGGAGGAGGAGGAGGTGAGTTTGCGCTAATTATCGTTATTTTTACTCGTGTAGAGTAAACTGATCTCGTTAACCGATAATCTCAACAAGAAAATTCCGCGAATTTTTCAACTTCGATTAATCGAAGTATGCACGTTTGATTCTAAAATAATAAAAAAAATGTTTTGCTTTGTCGATTAAAAAAAATAGAAAGAGGAAGAGAACAACTAATGTGTATATAAATAATATATACATATATATATTTATTTATTTAAAAATCTATTATATTTCGTATGTACATATTTATTATAAAGAGAGAGAGAGAGAGAGAGAGAGAGAGAGAGAGAGAGAGAGAGAGAGAGAGAGAGAGAGAGAGAGAGAGAGAGAGAGAGAGAGAGAGAGAGAGAGAGAGAGAGAGAGAGAGAGAGAGAAAGAAAATAGTAAGTCAAGTGATTCATTCGAGTTTTATATTCATTTATTTGGAAGAGAAAAAGAGAAAAGAAAAGTTGAATTGAATTATTCATGCGTGTTATTTTCAATATATATATATATATATATATATATATATATATCCTATCAAATGAATGTTTTTATTGAATTATTAAATTCGATACTACTTTAAACAATACAGGTACATATTCTATAATATATTTTTTTTTTTTCGTATGTTCTGTCATCTGTAACGTTAGATCGTGCAAACAATTGTGCTCTACGAACGGTAGCACGTGCCGTTGGTACTCCGATTCTCTTCGCCACCTACGCAATTCATCCATCCATCCCTCGGCTTGATCTCTAACTCGATTTAACTCTTAACACGTCGACTGTGTCCGCTTCTCTCTTCACATGAATCGATAGATGAATACACATACGTACACATAGACATACATATTTTTATTTTACAACGAAATTAAAAAAGGAAACATTTTCAATTTTATTAATATATTATTTATATATACATATGTATATATATAAATAAATAATTTAATTATTACACATGTAATGAAATAAAACAATATACGTTGAATCGAATCAGAAATAATCGCGATTTATAAAAGAATCATACATGTATTATTTTTTATAAGTAATTTTTAAAAATATAATAAAATAATATATATTAAATTGGTTCGAAAACATAGCGGTTTTTATCATTTTAATCTATATGTAAAAATAGCATTTATTTTTTGTATCAATCATATATATATAATTTTGGTATCTTTTTATTGGAAATTCCGACATTAGTTATCAATAAGAAATAACTTACTAATATAGGAGTAATATTAAATATATGTTAGGTTAGACAATAAATATAGTGTATATATTTATATATACTCATTTCCTTTCTTAAATCTTTCCAAAATTAGAAAATACTCGATGAATAATCTCTGTCTTATCGTTCGATCGTTAACTTAAACGTATTCAGCAAGAATTTATAGGCAGAAACCCAGTGGCTTTCGGTGATACGACCGCGTAATGCGTTTGGTAAATTGGATTCCGATATATAATGGCGTACCTTCGAAATGCGCCGTCGTAATGGCCTCCAGTTAGAGTCGATACGTTTTAACGGAAGTCCGATACTACTACTACTACTACTACTACTACTACTACTACTACTATTACTACTACTAACTCCCAATGTTGGTGGTCGGTCTATTTTGGCAAATCGCCGATCAAATTAGGGACCACGATAAACTAGTTCTTTGATCGTAACACGCTTCGATAAATCAACGTTACTACCTGGTTGTTGAAAGGGACACTTACAATTATATACATGTGCGATCGCTAGTTTATTATAGTGAAAACGTCAGATTAATGACTCGTTAACTATTAGCAAGTTAACGAATTTAAAGTATTTCCTTCTTCTTTCTTTCCTTTTCCAATCATTACGACTCTAATTCCAATGAAAATAACATATTCCCCGTTAATTTATCGTATGTTCTTTGCGGTATTACGAAAGTTCAATAGTTCGGTACTCAATAGTTACATTGTTTTCGAGATTGGAGAAAGATCAAAGAGTCTATGTAATTCTTTGAAGTAGAAGTATCAATCAAAATTCCGTACTTCAATTGATCGCGAAAATCGATCGAAACGATACCATTTTATTCAAAGATTTAAAATCTCTTTTGGGTTCGAATAATAATACGAATATAATATCATATCGTTTAATCGTTTATTATTTATATATATGTAATTATAAACAAAGAAGGAATAATATATCAAAAAAAAGAGGAAAAATAAAATAATAATAATAATAATAATAATAATAATAATAATTCATTCACAAAAAAAAGTTGTTGGAATAGTCGAAATAAATCGAAAATAACATAAAAAATTAATAAATCGTTTTTGGAACATAATCAAGTAATAATTTTTGTATCATCAACGATAATACAAATTGAAGATTTAAGATAGTCGTTCTATTAGTGATCAACGTTGAATTCTCCAAGAGCAAAGATAGAGCTATGTTTTCAGCGGTCACGCGACATTAGTACACAATGCGTAAAACTATTCTCAAAGAGTATGTAGACCGTATCGTATCGTATCGTATCGTATCGTACGTATCGTATCGTATCGCATCGTATCGTACATATCGTATTGTATCGTCTTTCGAATTCGTAACGACGAACGATATACATACATAAGTATATATATATATACATATATATATATATATATATATACACATATATATGCTTGAAGATGCGAAACCCTCTCATTTATGACACTTATCCGTTAGATCATCGATAAATTCACGAAACGTTACGTCAGTCTTCTTTACGACCGTGTTAACAACACAAAGAAGGAGGCTTTCAAACGATCGTATTGTTTCTCGTAAGTGTATGAATGAAGAGAGAAAGAGAGAGAAAGAGAGATCCGGACTGTGTACTCGTTCGAAATTTTGAACATGCATTGAAATGCATCGAAAATTTCAACAATTGTTATTACATAATAATGTACTTACTCATTAATTATCATCAAGTATTACCAATATATTAGATTATCTTTTCTTATTTTTCCAATTAAATAATAATAATAAATGTGCAATGAATTATTTTTGAAGGTTTTGTGAAGCAGCTGCGTGTCACGATAATGATTTATTGAGTAGTAATAATTCTTGTTTTTAAACAACGAAGATGTGTAACTTGAAATAATAATAATAATAATAATAATAATAATAATAATAATAACAATAACAACAACAACAATAATAATACTCTAACAAATTATTATAAAATTGTGAGATATCAATTATATAATAATGACCGGAATCAATAGAATTTCATTTAATTCAAAATGGTGTATCGTTATTAATCTATATATATATATATATATATATATATATATATATATATATAGATTTATAGAGAAAACGTCCGAATGAATTCACTTTAAAAATCGAGATGTTCATCATCGGTGAATCGTTCGATACTCTCGAATGCGGTCGTTTGAAAACGTAATGCTGTTTCTCGTTTGTGATAGAGGCTTGAATATACATATATACATACATACATATATACGAATGGTACAGACTTCACGTGACAGTAACAACAACAACAGCAATAGCAATAGCAATAGCAATAGCAATAGCAATAGCAATAGCAATAGCAATAGCAATAGCAACAGCAGCAGCAGCAGCAGCAATGATGCGAGAGCTAAAGAGAGAAAGACATAATTGCGTATTCGCTCTTGTTGCGTAAGCGAGTCGTGCGATTATCGATGA
Source organism: Vespula pensylvanica (assembly GCF_014466175.1). NCBI lineage: Eukaryota > Metazoa > Arthropoda > Insecta > Hymenoptera > Vespidae > Vespula > Vespula pensylvanica. The sequence continues at coordinate 1,407,848 of NC_057690.1, read as the reverse complement.
CACGCGAAACACCGTGCCTCGGAAATTGCAACGCAAAGTTCCTTTCTCATTCGATTTCTCGAAAGAAAGAAATATGTCTATAGTCGTAAATATCAAAAGATAATCTTTCAACGTGTTCTACCAATCCGCAACAATACGAATCAATTTAATCTGTTTGTTTGTATATTTATTATTATTATTAATTAATTATATAATTAATTATCTGACTTAAATTAACTCTCATTTTGTTAGAACGTATTATGGATTCTATATAAATTACGTATGTATTTATTACTTCATTATTTTTCCTAGTATTCATCAAATAATAATAATAATAATTTAGTACTTGTGTAACAACACAGTTTCGTAATTCTCGACATAATACAATACGTATTCTCGCGTTATAGGAAGTTTATCTGTATTATATAGATCTCATAATAGAATATTACATCGATTGATTATACAATGAATCGTTTGAAAAATGATCTATTTAATGCATTAAAAAAAAAAAAGAAAAATGGAAGAAGAAGAAAAGAAAGAAAGAAAAGAAGGAGCATTGCGACAAAAAATTATCGTCTCTGTAATTCTCATTTCGTAACGAGAGAGGAAACAAAAAATTAAATAAATCGCACACGAATGATATCGATCGTGTTAATGCAATTAAAAGATAATTTTGCTAACTCAATCGATAACACAAAAAGTTATCTCATTTTCGAGACGTTTTTGCCTAGGAGAAAAGAGAAAAAAATTGCAAAATGATAAAAAAAAAAAAAATGTTATATCATTCGATATTTATATTTTAGAAATTAACAAATAATAATAATAATAATAATAACAACGATAAGAAAATAGCAAGAGAACGACGATCGATAGTACTATGAGAACAAAGATCGTGATAATGAAGTTTTAATTATATTATACCGTTAAATGTTTCGTTCGTGAGAGGGTATAGGAGGTTTTTTAGAAAGCTGTTATTATCGATAGGGTGGTATGGTATCACGTGTTCTAGGTACTCCCCTCTCCTCTCTCTCTCTCTCTCTCTCTCTCTCTCTCTCTCTCTCTCTCTCTCTCTCTCTCTCTCTCTCTCTCTCTCTCTCTCTCTCTCTCTCTCTCTTTCACGTGTGTAGGTAGAAGAACGTGCACGAGAATCGATCAGAGCGGAGTATTCGCCTCATGACGACTTTATTAATAGTAATCCTAGTTACGTCGTTATACCATACCTGTGTGTTTCGTCGTTGACATGTTGTATCGTACTCGTTCTCATCGTTATCGTGTTCTCTGTGAGGATATTTGACAAGAGAGGGGGAAATAGTCTGTTAACGAGAAACGAAAAACGAGAAAGTCAAATCCTTTGCCGCGTGTGTACGTATTCTGTTTGTATCTATCTCTCTGTTTGTATCTCTCTCTCCCTCTCTCTCTTTCTCTCTCGCTTTTGCTCTCTTTCTCTCTTCAATTCACGATGCTAACACATCGCTGACAGCGCTAGGAAATGAGATTTCGTCTCCCTTCGAACAAATAATATGGTTGGAACTCGATAAAGCTTTGTATTTTTCTTTGAAACGAGTAAGTATATATTCGCTTTCAAAAATGTTCCTCTCTCTTTCTCTCTCTCTCTCTCTCTCTCTCTATTTTTCTTTCTTTCTCTGTCTCTTTCTTTCTCTCTAATTTCTATTTTTATCACGATATCTACACATTTCGCGGTATCATGTAATTCACTTTCCCGGTGATACTACGAAATGAAATAGTCGGTCGATAACAAAATTTTATTTGTTATAAAAGTTATTTGTTTTTATCTTTTATTTGTTTGTTCGTTTATTTTCTCTCGTTTTTTTTTTTTTTCCATAATTACGTTATACGAATTATTGAATCATGAAGCTTTGATTAAACACGTATTTAAAAATCGCGATGAAGTTTAACGTTTTTCTTTGAAACACATCGGAATTGAAGTATTCCTTTACGAAAATGTTCTTTCTCCTTTTTCCTTCTTTCTAATTTTTATTTTCGTCACGTGTTCTACGTATTTCGCGGTATAATGAAATTCACTTTTGCGTCGACACAGTGAAACGAAATGGTCGCTCAGTTGATAAAAAAGTTTCCTTTATCATAAAAGTCATTTGTTCTTTTTTTTTTTTCCTTTTTTTTCACTTCCTCTTCAATAACAACGTTATACGAATTGTTTATTAATTAAGCTTTAATTAAAAATTCGCATTTATGAAATCGTTATTGTTTGCAAAGTATGTACGTATTCCAAGAATTTTCATCGATCCTAATCAATAATAAAGTATCGATAAAGAGAAAGAGAGAGAGAGAGAGAGAGAGAGAGATTTTTAATTAAAAAAGAAAAAAAAAAGAACCGAAGAGAAAGAGAGATTACAGAATAAAAATAAAACAAAATACATGAGCTGAAACAGGCATTCAAAATGTATAGAAAAAAGAATTAAAAAAAAAAAAAAAAAACGAAAAAGAGTGCGTTATAGAGAATAACTCAAAGAGAGATAGAGAGAAAGAGAAAGAAAGAGAGAGTGAGAGAGACAAAGACGGAAAATATATGTAACGTGTGTATCCCTGTATGTGAATAAAGTGAATTCGCGGACGTCGATCGACGTTGATGCTCCCTTTGGCTCGCGTCCTTTATCGAGGAAATTAAACTTTGTTCCATTTCCCGAGTGCGATATTATCTAATAATGAGAGTTTGTCTAGAGAAGAGAGACGCGTGTATCCTCTCGTATCCTCTCACTCGTCTGCATATGTTATATATGTTCGTTTTACAAACTCTCTCTCTCTCTTTCTCATATATATATATATATATATATATATATATATATATATATATCTTTCTCTCTCATGGTGCCAACCAACGTATTTCGTATCACGACGTTGAAGTGGCTCAATTTGCTGAACACGAGAGAGTAACGGTTATAGACTGTGTCGGCCCGTTACGTTTCCTGATTTATGTATGTATGTATATATGTATATATGTATGTACGTGTGTGTATATGTGTGTTTGTATGTGTGTATGCGAAAAGCATGGCATTATCACCCAGCTTGATATTATCTCGAATCAAACGTTCCGTATCGTTTCGATTACTTTTATGAATTGTTTCGCTCTCATCCATTTTTCTTTTTTTTTTTTTTTTTTACTTTTCTTTTTCGCTAACAAAAACAATATAAAATATAGTTTATCTCTTGATTCGTATGAAAAAAAAAAAAAAAAAGAAAGAGTACTTTTCCAATCGTTTGTGATCAATTGCATATTTTTTTATCTTTTTCTTTTTTTTTTTTTTTTTTTTTATGAGATATCGGGAATATTGGAGTATATTTAATAAATACGAGTATATTAAAAAAAATAGAAATATTTTAACGAGAAAGAAAAAGAGAGATTAACTTGGTTGACCTTACATCGATTCTCTCCTTAGAGAAAGGAATTACATAAGTATAAGTCGATCGATCGATTACATAGAAAAAAAAAAAAAAAAAAAAATGAAGTGGTTCGATGGATAAAAAAGAAATAAAAATAATAAGAAGAAAGAAAATTCCATTGAAAAGGAATGGAAGAAAGAAATAAAGGGAAAAAATCGATCAATGAATTTATTTATGTTGATCCAAGTTTGTTTCCTTTACGTCGATCTTTTAAAGGATAGGTGTATACCGTTAAAACGTTATCTTTATTTACATATTATTTAGCTGCGAACAAGACGGAGACGAAGAAGAAAAAAAAGAAAAGAAAAGAAAAGAAAAGAAAAAAGAAAGAAAGAAAGAAAAATCAGAAAATCGGATTCGATGAGAGTCGCATTCTTTTCTCGTCAGTCGTCGTCCTTGCGACGGCGTGCAATTTATGCAGTCGACAACGAGAATCATGTAACTTTACATTGCCTTAAGAAGAGAAAGAGAGAAAGAGAAATAGACAGAGAGTTATCGTGCCGAGTTATGTATATACGTCTCGAGGCGTTGTGCTCTTATCGACCC
>NC_057690.1:1396403-1398903 GCF_014466175.1 Vespula pensylvanica | reverse complement strand
GAAACGATATACGTATAATACAATTTACTGTCTAATTGATAGTTTACGCATTATTATTATATTGATTGTGGGCTTGGCACAACGGGAAAGTCGATTTCGTGTCGTCGAAATGAAATACGAACGTAATATTAGTGATTGCTTTTTTTTCTTTTTAATTTAATTTTTTCTTCTCCTCTCCCCCACATTCCACCTCTCTCTCTCTCTCTCTCTCTCTCTCTCTCTCTTCTCTCTCTTTCTCTCTGTCTCTGTCTATCTCTGTCTCCTTCTCTGGCGGCCGTTAAATCGACCGTCACGAGCGATAACCAGAGTGATCGCGTGACTATATCGATTGCACGAAACTTTGCAGTTTTGCCGGCCATTCTCGTGCCGCGGCACAATCTAGCCGGGGACGAGACCGTACTCTACAACACCTCCCTCGAGGAGCTGAGCGTCAGCGTACCGGAAAACACGAGCTTCCACGCGACGTTGAATCATCAGCATCACAATCAACAAAACATACCGCAATCGCCGCAACAACAACAACAGCAGCAACAACAACAACAACAGCAGCAGCAACAGCAACAGCAGCAGCAACAACAGCAACAACAACAACAACAACAACAACAACAGCAACAACAACAGCAGCAACAGCAACAACCGAACAATCCGTACCAAGGAATGCAGGTATATATAAACAGTATTAATTTTTATCTATATTAATTGAAATAAATTTTGGAGATACATAAATGTAGCAACTTTTGTAAAATTTGTAATTCATTCAAATTGTTTTTAACATCGAACTGATTGTTCTAAATTTCTTTGTATTTGACGAAGTAAATACGTTGTACAGATATTATTGTTAATCGTTATGTCATGTTGTACAGATATTATGTTAATGGTTATTAATTTATATTATAGATCATTATCATTTATTACTTAAGGATCAATTCTTCTTTAAATAGAGTATGCAGGCAACCAGTCCAGCGAGTGTTGGGAGTCTAGGAAGCGTGCAGGGCTCGCCTCATCCTACGTCAGGATCTATGGATCCTCCAGCTGATACACCACCACCGGGATACATCAGCGAGGACGGCGATAACATGGATCACAACGATAACATGTCTCTATCCCGTTTATCACCCAGTCCTGTAGATGCCCAACCTGTAATGTACTGTGAGCCAGCTTTCTGGTAAATCTCTTCGATATATTTTCTCTGTTTAATCTAGACATGATCGATTAAATTTAATAGGTCACATGGATCTCTATTCGTAAAATGACGTCTGTCCTCGTAGAAAATTCCGTCGAATTATTATTGGCTTATTGTCGATGAGTAATGTTGGAATACTTTTTTTTTTTTCTTTTTTGTCTTTTCTTTCCGCGTTTTCTTTTTTTTCTTTTTTTGCCGAACTTTCATCTCTCCTTTGAATTGGAAATTATTCAAACGAAGATGAAATTTTTTTACGTCGAACATTCGAACGTTGAAATTTTTTTGGGCAATAATACAGTTAAAAATATCGGCGTTCAAAAATACAGAAAATCCATTAGTAAGATCGGAGTAAGAAAAAATATTGAAAATTCTTTAGAATAGATCTAAATAAAGAAGGGGAAGAAAAGAGTTACTGAAACTCGATTAGAAAACATTAGAGTAAAAAATTACTGAAAATTCATTAGAAATGGTTCGGAGTAAAAATATATCGGAAGGTCGTTGGAAAAGATTCGGAGTGAGATATTGTTAAAAAATTCATTGAAAACGTTCGATGAACGAAGACTATATTGAAAATTAATTTGGAAAAATAATAAACGAATTTAAGAGCTATTGAAAATTCACGCAATTATCTCATTGTTATCACTATTATATAAAAGAAAAATTTCTTTTTATCATTATCGTCATTATTCAATATTTGACTTTGAATTTAGGTGTTCGATAAGTTATTACGAGCTGAACACAAGAGTTGGAGAGACGTTTCATGCCTCACAGCCAAGTATCACAGTGGATGGTTTCACGGATCCAAGTAATTCCGAACGCTTTTGTCTCGGTTTGCTCTCGAACGTTAATCGTAATACCGTGGTGGAACAGACCAGACGGCATATCGGTAAAGGCGTGAGACTCTATTATATCGGTGGTGAGGTCTTTGCGGAGTGTCTCTCCGATTCGAGCATCTTTGTGCAAAGTCCAAATTGCAATCAACGTTACGGTTGGCATCCGGCTACCGTTTGCAAAATACCACCTGGTAAGTTGATTCGAAATTAAATTATTTCGGTGGATCGATAAAAGAAAAAGAAAAATAAGGAAGAAAGAAAACAAAGAAAAAAAAAAACATAATTTCTGTTTATTAATTACAGGCTGTAATCTGAAGATCTTTAATAATCAAGAATTCGCGGCATTATTGTCGCAATCGGTGTCGCAAGGTTTCGAAGCGGTTTATCAGCTGACGCGTATGTGTACGATCAGAATGAGTTTCGTTAAGGGATGGGGAGCGGAATATCGAAGACAGACAGTGACATCAACGCCATGTTGGATCGA